>NC_073303.1:52067736-52295912 GCF_027595985.1 Sorex araneus
CCAGTCTCCAGAACTGTCAGGATGGGTGGGTCCCACAGACGAAGCCTGGCGTGGGCGCATGGGCCCCCAGAGCTTCCGTTCTGGTCCCACTGCCCTGAGCACGGGGGGTCATTGGCACGTGACTGAACAGTATGTCCTTGGGGTGGGCCCTGAAACTTTTATCCCAGTTTCGTTATCATTGGGACTAGGTGATTTTTGGTTGTGACCACACGCCCTGTATTAATTGCTCCTTTCTGCATGTCCCAAACAGCGTGGGAGAATGCCTAGTGTAGACAGCTTTTCCAGCTAAGTGTGTTGTCAAGCTTTTGGCCTTTTGTCAAACTGATACCTCAGGAATTAGGAGTGTGTGTGTGTGCGTGCGTGCGTGTGTGTGTGTGTGTGTGTGTGTGCTCGCGCGCGCACGTGCGGTGCTGTGTTTCAAACAATGGGGGTCTTTTTTTTTCTTTTTGGGTCACACCCAGCAATGCTCAGGGGTCCCTCCTGGCTCTGCCCTCAGAATTACTCCTGATGGTGCTCGAGGGACCAAATGGGATGCTGGGGATTGAACCCGAGTCGGCCGCCCTACCCGCTGTGCTGTCACTCCGGCCCCACGTGGGGTCTTTCATTCCCTGCTCAGGAGGCCCCTCTGCCCCCCACCCATTCCGGGCAGTCCCCAGCCACGCTGAACTGCAGACCAGCACAGGGCCCTGGGGACTGGGTGCTGTGGGGGCCAGAGCTTCGTGGGGGCCTCCAGGGACGCCCCTGGTGCTCGGGAGGGAGCCCTCGCAGTTGGGGTGTCCAAACCGCGGGGCCGGGATGCCACGCTCAAGGCACGTGCCCTGGCCCTGTCCTGTCTCACTGTCAGAATCGCCTTTCTCGTGCAGTGACTCCAGCCGCTCCTTCACGTGGCTCCTTGCTGAGCACTGCTCCGGGCGCCTGCACCCGGGGTTTGTCGGAGTTTGCTCCCCGAGTTCGGGCGATGTTCCCACTCCAGGGCTCCACCTTACCCTGCCCCGCAAGGCGAGGACACTTTCCTGACTCGCTTTTGTCTCTTATTTTCCTTATGGCATCATTGTAGCTTCTGTCATTTCCCTCCCTCTCCGCCTTATCTGCCGTCTTCTCCGACCGAGAGTTACTGGTCTCTGTCACCTGTCTCGGTATTGGTCCCTCCCTCCCTCTCTCTCTCCCTCTCTCTCCTTCTCCTCCCTCCTCTCTCTCCCTCCCTTCCCCTCCCTCTCTCTCTCTCCTTCCCCTCCTTCCCTCTCTCTCCCTCCCTCCCCCTTCCTCCCTCCCTCTCCCTCCCTCTCTCTCCTTCCCCTCCTTCCCTCTCTCTCCCTTCCTCCTTCCCCTCCCTCCCTCCCTCCCTCCCTCCCTCCCTCCCTCCCTCCCTCCCTCTCTCTCCCTCCCTACCCTTTCTTCCCTCCCTCTCTCTCCCTGTTTCTCCTTCCCCTCCCTCCCTCTCTCCCTCTCTCTCCTTCCCCTCCCTCCCTCTCTCTCCCTCCCTCCTTCCCCTCCCTCCCTCCCTCTCTCTCCCTCTCCCTCCCCCTCTCTTTTAACGCAGAGCTGCAGAGAGGGGCCACCTGCACCACCCACCGTGGCTCTCCTTCCCACCTTCCTCCCGTTCTTCCTGCACAGCCCGTGGTGGCAGGCGGAGAGTTGGCTGGGTGGCTGAGTGGTTGGAGACCTGAGCGGGCTCCAGAGAGCCTGTTTCTAACTGAGCCATGCCACCTCTGTGTCCTTCACCGCCCCCCAAGGGTCCCAGTGCTTCTCCGTCTATGAGCGGGCCTTGCGGTCAGTGCCCTTGGTGCTGGACGCGGTGCTTTGGAACCCCTCAGCCCCTCGGCCCGGTTCCTCTCTTATCTGGGATCCAGCTCAGCCCTGCAGCCACCTCCTGGCAAGTCTAGACCAGGGGTTCAGGCCCACACTGCCCCTTCCAGGACCCCCCAGGCACTGCGGCATAACGGCCATGTCTCTGTGGGGTCAGGTCGGGGGTGGACACCTCTGTCCTACCGGGACCCCCTTCCCAGTTCTTCTGGGACACCTGCTGAACCACCGGGCCCCGTCCCCAGCTGGCTCTGCTCTGGGCAGCCTGCCTCACATCCAGTGGCAGGAGGGAACAACATGTGACTCCGTCTGAGGTGCCATCTGTCAGAACCCTGTCCCCTGCCCACTGCAGCTCTGACACTCCCGCCCCACCTCGCCGCTCCTCAGCCTCCCTCAGGGCCCAGTGGCCACTATCCCTACCCTTCCCACCCCCTGGGGGTGGGCACCAGGCTTCCCCAACACCCCACCCGTCCGACCAGGGTGGCTGTGCGTCCTGCAGCCCAGCCCAGAGGCACGCGTGGGGAGGGCACCCTCCTGCTGTGCCCAAGTTCCCGTGTACCCCGTGTGCCCCGTGTGTCTCCATGTGTGCTGTGGTTTCCACGGCAACTGCGGTTTCTTCTGAGACGTGTGAATCATGAGATCTCTGACTATGGGCAGCGTCAGGGTCTGGAGGAAAGATGGTCTGTCTGTGACGGAGTGTGTGTGTGTGTGTGTGTGTGTGTGTGTGTGTGTCTGCGCGCGTGCGCCTTGTATACGCATGCGTGTATAGGTGTGATCTGTGGGCTTGTATATTTGTGTCTATGTATGTGCGTATGTTGGATGTCTTTGCACATTTTTGTTTATATCTTGTATATGGGACCTCTTACAGCCTAGTGCTCACTCTCAGAGAACCTGGCAAGGTACCGAGAGCATCCTGCCCACACAGCAGAGCCTGGCAAGCTCTCCGTGGCGTACTCGATATGCCAAATAGTGACAATGATGGGTCTCACTCCCTTCACCCTGAAAGAGCCTCCAATGTGGCACCACTGGGAAGAACGAGTAAAGAGAGGCTGCTAAAATCTCAGGGCCTGGGCTGGAGTGATAGCACAGCGGGTAGGGTGTTTGCCTTGCACGCAGTCGACTCAGGTTCGATTCCCAGCATCCCATATGGTCCCCTGAGCATCGCCAGGAGTAATTTCTGAGTGCAGAGCCAGGAGTAACCCCTGTGCATCGCCAGGTGTGACCCAAAAAGCAAAAAATAAATAAAATAAAATAAAATCTCAGGGCTAAGATGAATGGAGACGTTACTGGTGCCCGCTTGAGCAAATTGGTGAGCAATGATGACAGTGATACAGTGATTGTATATGGACATGTATATGTGCACTTGTGTTTATGTATGTGTGTATTTCTGAGTACATGTGTGTGTACACGGATATCCATGTGTGTAGGCATATGTGTGTGTTTGGATGTATATGCATGCCATACACGTGTGCATTTGTGTGTGCATGTGCACGTAGATGTGTGTCTGTGCGTGGTTCAGCACTTTCGCCTGCCTGGACCCCAGGGACATCAGGTCCCTGCGACTGCAGAGCCTCGAGGCTTCCCTGTGCTGTCACAGTGTCACAGTCTCCCTTTGGGGTCTGCGGGGCCAGAAGAGCCTCTCAGAGCAAAGGTGCAGCCGGACCCGCCTTTAGCAGAGACCCCAGTCACTGCACCGAGGCTCCGGGATGAGATCTGTGCCAGTCCCTCTGGCCCCCTCTGGCTGCCCCTCCCCAGGCGGCCAGATGGCTGTCACCCAGGCAGCTCTTGGATGCAGGAGGGCTGGGGGCAGGGCGTCTGGGTGGCGGCTCAGGGGCTGCAGGGAGTGGAGGGTGGCACGGGGCTGTGGAGCGGCCCCCGGAGCTGCAGAACCCTCCTTCCCGTTGGCATGTGCTCCTGCCCCGTCCCGGGCGCCTGGGCGAGACTCATTCACCTGGAATGTCAATATTTGGGTTTGGGGTGACTGCGTCCCCACACTCGGGCTGCACTTGGTGCGTGTTCCTGTAGAGCAGGAAGAAAAACAAAGCCCCGTGCTCTGTGGCACCCCCACCCCCAGCCACGGCCGGTCCCCCCGCGGCAGGGAGGACAAAGCCCTGATTTACAGGGAGGGGAACACGGCACCAGATGCCAGGAGGGCGGCAGAGCAGCAGCCCTGCCCGGGGACTCCGGAGAGTGCCGGCCCGGAGTGAACTTCCCTCGTGAACTTCCAGGGCGCCTCTTGGCGGCTCCAGGGGGGGGTGCGGGGGGTGACTGCTCAGCCCTAGTGTCTCCCGAACCCTCACCAGCAAGACACAGGCAGCTGCTGCAGGAACAGGCTTCCACCTGCCTTTACTCTGAGCCCTGCAGGGGGAGGGGCGGTCCTGGGCATGCCGGCATGTTCTCTGCCCGCAACACACACCAAACGTCCTGGCTCAAATGCCACCGTCCCCAGTTCTAAGAAGGAGACATGGCAGGTGGCACATTGAGACAGGAGCCTCAGGGAGCCTCGGGGACCCCGGTCCCTTCTGTCTCAAAGCCCTCCCCTCCCTCACGGTGTCGCTCCCTTACAGAGCCCTGCCTCATGGGCACAGTGAAGACTGCTGCAGCTCCTGCCATTGCTTCTGAGGCTCCAGGGGGAAGGAAGAAGGGTAGACGGCAGAGTGATCACTCTTCTAGGGAACTGAGAGCTTTTCCAAAGCCTCTGCAGATTTCAGCTTGTGTCTTGTTTGCCAGAAGTGCCGTGTGGCCACCCCTAACTCGAGGAGTCTCGAACAGGTGGGCTTTTCATTTGCCTGGACGTAACTGGGGTCCTGCTAGTTCTGTTGAGGGGGAAGGCTACCAGGCTGGCAGGTAACGGTGCCCTTGAGGAGCCCAGAGCCTTCGAGGGAGGTAGGGCCTGTGCTCACAAGAGCAGCGAGTGAGTGTGTGTCCATGGGAACATGTACCACCAGGCTAGGATTTCCCCCTCTTGCAAAACTCAGAGGGTCTTCCTGCTCCAGCCGCTGCCTTACCAGGAGTGTCACTAAGTATCAGGTATCAACCTTCTGAGGTTTCAGACTGGCTGGCGAGCTTGGCAGGGCTGCCCTCTCGCTCCGCAGCTTGCTGGCTCCACCCCCGGCCACTGCAGGGCCTTGGGGCCAGCCCCGAGCAACACAGAAACAACTAACCAGCGCCATTAAAAAAGCTGGGGGTGGGCGCTGGGGGGGGGTGCATCCAGAGAGATGGTCCCGGGCTTCGCGTTTACGCCCTGCTGGTGGCTGACCTCAGTTCTGTCCCCAGCACCGCACAGGGTCCCCTCAGCCTGGCCAGGACTGAACCCTGAGCACAGAGTCAGGAGGAAGCCCCGAGCACTGCCGGGTATGGCCCCAACTCCCTGACTCTGAATTTATTTTTATTTATTTATTTATTTATTTATTTGGTCTTTTTGGGTCAACCCGGCAATGCTCAGGGGTCACTCCTAGCTCATGCACTCAGGAATTACTCCTGGCGGTGCTCGGGGGACTATATGGGATGCTGGGAATCGAATCTGGGTCAGCCACGTGCAAGGCAAACGCCCTACCTGCTGTGCTATCGCTCCAGACCCTCTGATTTTATTTTGTTTACTTATAATTTTAGTTTAGGGGCCACACTGGGCAGTGCTCAGGGGTTACTCCTGGCTCTGCACTTGGGAATCACTCCTGGTGGTGCTCTGGGGACTATATGGAATGCCTGGGGTTGAACCAGGGTCAGCCGCATGCGAGGAAAACGCCCTCCCTGCTGTCCATCTTAAAAGTTCTGGCACTGTGGGCAGGAGGCAGTCGGGGGCTGTGCTCAGGTGGGTTCCGAGGGGAAAGAGGGGGAAGGGTCCAGAGCAGGGGTCAGCAGACAGAGGCACCCAGGGAGTCTTCCCCTTGTGAAGCCGCTGCTGGGGGACCCTGGCCGGGGATGGGTGGAGATTTATTCAGCATCCCGGGGCCCTAGGAGACACCCTCCTGCCTCCCAGATCCAGGCCTGGCCCTCTCCTGGGGAGGGGGTGGGCAGGAACTCCTGCGATGGCCGAGAAATCCTCTAAGTCAGCCAGTGTCCAGGGCCGGGCGCAGGCCGTGTGTACCCTCGTCGCCCGCCCCTCCCGGACGCCAGCCCCGGCTCCTCCCGGCCTCTGCTTTAGGTGTCGGCGTGGCTGGAGGCTGAGACGAGGCAGCGGGTGACCCCAGCAGGGACTCCCGGGAGCCGGCATGTCCCCACAGGGCCAGGCTGGCCATGACGGGCCCCGAGCAGCTCCTCCCGGAAGGACACCTGGGCCGGCTCCTGCAGACACGGGTGCTGAGCACCCCGGAACACAGTCAGCACCGTGCTAGAGAGACAGAGAGACAGAGACAAAGAGGCAAAGACACAGACATGGAGATAGAGAGACAAAGAGACAGAGACAGAAAGAGAGAAAGGGGGAAAGAGAGAAGAAAGAGGGAGAGAAGGAAAGAGGGGGGGAGAGAGAGAGCGAGGGAGGGAGAAGGAGAGGGGGGAGAAGGAGAGAGGGAGAGAGGGAGGAGGGCAGGAGAGAGAGAGGGAGGGAGGAGGGGCTGGCGCCTCCCACCCTGGGCCACTCTCTCCTCCCTCCGGGACCCCCTCCTCCTGCCCAGTGCTGCTGCCCAGCCCGCAGGCTGTGCCCCTGGGGCCTCACAGCCCCCGTGGTCCTGAGGACAGGGGGTGCCATTCTATCCCCGAGGCTTCTAGGACCTGCCTCGGCCCCACTGGGCAGGACAGTCTGGCTGGAGCTCGGCAGGAGCTGGGGCGGCTGGGGCCAGGGCTGCCCCGTCCCTGAGCTCTCAGAGCATGTGACTTTGTTCCCCGAGAGTCGCAGAGGACCCAGGATGTGTCCTGGGGCAGGCGGGCGGGTGTGGAGGAAGCTGGCCAGCTGCTCTGGGGGCTGCCCCTCCTGACTCACTGGAGGGCGGGGTGCAGAGTGCGCCCCCCCCCCACAGGTGGTGTCACCTGCTGCTGAGTCAGCACCCGAGAGGAGTCCCTGGGACCTGGGGACGCACTTGCAGTGGCCAGAGGCTGCCCGGCCAGGGCCCTCCCTGTCTCCTTCCCCTAATCTGAGGGCACATTCCCCTCTTGTCCCTCCCAGGACTTCTGTCCTGCTGGCCCCAACAAGGCCGCTTCCTGCTCCTCTCTCCTGCACCCCCAGGCGGTGCCCAGCTGGTGTTGGGGGTCCAGAGCCCGGAAATGCAGCCCCGAGGCCCAGCTGAGCTGCAGCGGGTGGCGGACGGCAGGGCAGCCAGGCCGCTGGCTGGGGAAGGAGAAGCCCAGAGGCCAGGGCTGGGCACGGCTGCCTGTCCACGGGGCTGGCGGGCGGCGGAGCCAGGCCTTCCGACCGCAAAGCTCGCGGTCCCACATCTGATCCTGGCCTGCCTTGGCCAGGCAAACTGCCGCCCCTGCACCTCACCCCTGCAGCCCCCTCCGCCCTCGCGCCCCTGCAATCCTGTGTCCCTGCCCCCAGGCCCGCAGGGACCCCAGACTGAGCCTCGGGATGTCCCCGCATCGCTTCACAGCTGCCCATCTCACACCCCCAGACTCCCAGAACCGGAGATGCAGCCAGAACCCAGCTCCAGACCGCCACGCCCTCCCCTCACGCCACGCCAGGGGCCGAGAGTCGGGGACTGTCTCCCCAGCGTCCGTCCCTCTCACACCACCCCAGCTCTCCGGTCATAATCGAGACCCTGACCCTGGCTGGGGCGTCCGGGTGGGCAGGGCGGGGCTGGGAGGTGTCTCTGCCCCCCAGACGCTCCCACCCCTGTGCCCTTCCAAAGACGCCCCGTCTAGTCCCAGCGCCCCCACTCAGCCTAGGCGGCTCCTGGCTCCCTTGGAGGGGCCCTAGAACCCTGAGCCTCCTCCCACCCGCACCAGCTGAGCTCTTCAGCCCAGCCACTCCCTGTTGTGTTTTGATTGTGTTTTCCCTCTTCCTGCTGTCAGGGCTGCGGGGAAGCCGGGGCCATGGTTGGATAACAAAAGCTGCACCTCGGCGCGTGAGTCATCAAGGACACACTGGCCTTTGGGTGTACGAGAGCGAGTGGCTGTGTCTGTGTACTCAAAGCGGGCATGACGCAGCCCTCGGAGAGAGGAGAGAGACGGGGAGAGGGAAGGAGGTCGGGTGAAGTTGGCACGCAGAAGGGGATTGGTTCGTGCTGACCCGGGGTGGGAATTCCAGGTGGGGCGGGGTAAGGGCCCCAGGCCTTCAGGATTCCTGGAAGCTCATCCGGGAGCACCCTGCATCACAGAGCACAGAGGGAGGGAAAAAAAAATCAGCTTTTCTGTTTTGTAATTGATTAATTTTTTCCTTAGTCACTGTGAAGTTACAAGGTTATTTGTGACTGGGTTTCAGGTATACAATGTTTCTTTTTTTATTTGGAATAATTTTTTTATTGAGTCACCGTGAGATACACAATTACAAAGTTGATGATGATCGGGTTTCGGTCATACAATGTTGACTGAACATTGTCCCCAGTTTCCCTCCCTACCACCCCCCCTCCCCTCGCCCCCCCCACCTCCCCCACCCTCCCACCCTGCCCAGCCCGCCTCTGTGGCAGGCACTTTTCTTCTTTCCTCTCTTTCTCTTTTCCTGGGTATAAAGGGTTGCAATACAGGTACTGACAGGTCATCCTGTCTACCCCTTACCTCCTTTCAGCATTCAGGTCTTGAGAAATCAACTTTATTGCATGAGGGGCTGTGAAGATTTCAGTCAGGACCCTCCATGACTGTGAATACCTCCACGTGCCTGAAGTTAGAGAAAACCATCTCTGGCAAAAAGCAAATCCTACCGGGGGGCTGGAGCGATAGCACAGCGGGTAGGGCATTTGCCTTACACGCAGCCAACCGGGGTTCGATTCCCAGCATCCCATATGGTCCCCTCAGCACCGCCAGGGGTAATTCTTGACTGCAGAGCCAGGCAGGAGTAACCCCTGTGCATCGCCGGGTGTGATCCAAAAAGAAAAAAAAAAAAAAAACCCACAAATCCTACCAGGCATGAAAATACTTCTAAGCATTCCCTCAGTGCATGTCTAGCACTTTATAAAGAATAGCAGGGATGGAGCGATAGCACAGCGGGTAGGGCATTTGCCTTGCACGCAGCCAACCCAGGTTCGATTCCCAGCATCCCATATGGTCCCTTGAGCACTGCCAGGAGTAATTCCTGAGTGCAAAGCCAGGAGTAACCCCTGTGCATTGCTGGGGGTGACCCAAAAAATAAAAAATAATTAAAAATAAATAGCCTGAAACACAGGAAATTAAAAAATCCAAGCAAACTAGCAGGGCAAAGCCGGAAGAGAGGCAGAAGGTGACCAGCCTCCAGCACATCTGCACAGGGCCAGAAACAGGGTGCAGGGGAGGGCGCTTGCCTTGCCTGAGGCTGACCCGGCTTCAACCCCCGCATCCCATATGGTCCCCCGAGCCCCACCAGGAGTGATTTCTAAGTGCAGAGCCAGGAGTGAACCCTGAGCAACAGCTGTGTGAGACCTCAAAACCAAAATCAAACCCCAAAACAAATAGTTCTTTTTAAATGTGCCTTTTAAAAGCTAAAGCAATATAACCACATTTAAAAACCATACCTAGTATTAACATACATCTTAATATAGTATATCCTTCCTCACTCCTTCCTAATTCCAATTTCCAAAGGCTGCTAAGTCACCCCATTTCTTCTGGAACTTTTACCGTGCCTCTAAACACTATACATGCTATTCATCATTTTGCTGATTTTTATATCTGTGGAAGAAAAAGATATAGGGGAGGCCTCTAATTTCTGAGAGGTCTTATCCCATTTATAATTTAATTAGTGAAATTTTGTTTCAACTATTAGTGAGATGCCTTATTGCTGAGTTATTCTCTGATAAATCCTTTATTGGGCTACTTTGGCTTTATGAATTCAATGACTTCTATATCTCTGGGCTAATACAATGATGTTTTCTATTTATAAAATATGTTCTGTGTCCAGCAGAGAGAGGTGGGGGTCACTATCACTGTCACTGTCATCCCACTGCTCATCGATTTGCTCAAGCAGGCGCCAGTAACATATCCATTGTGAGACTTCTCAGTAGCTTGCCAGGCTCTCCGAGAGGGGCGGAGGAATCGAAGCCGGGTTGGCCACGTGGAAGGCAGATGCCCTACCCGCTGTGTTATTGCTCCAGCCCTTAAGAGCAGACAGATGTGGCTACTTGCCACATTGTACTGGATAATGTTGGTATTTAAAAATTGTAGTGATGACTTTAAATCCTGATTCAGGTTATGTGTGCTTTTTTTTGGATTAGTTTCAGCAGGGATTTATCAATTTCATTGGCCTTCTCCAGAGTCAACTTTTAAATTTGTTAATTCTTAATTTTTGATTCTTAACTTTTGCTTTTCTTTTTGTTTGTTTGTTTTGGGGTCACTACTAAGCTCCAACTTTGGAATAGGAGTAGATCCTGGTAGGACGAAAGGGACAAGAAGGGCGGGGGTGACCTTTCTACCAGGTGTGGGTGTGTAGGATAACATAGCCTCAGATAGTTTAGGTTTATTGGGTTACTCCCATCTCAGTGCTCCCATTCCTCTGTGTTTATTTGTAGCTTCTTTCTTTGTGCTCTGTTGACTTGTAAATATTGTTTTTCTCTTCTCCTTGAGTCCTTTGCATAGTTTATTCAGAGCCATGTCCTTTTGTATGGACACAGGAAGACTTAGCAAATGCTATGCTTTTGTAACATGGGAGTCATTTGACTCTACATGATATTTTCCTCCAGGGCATCTGTTCTCTCGACCTAAGCCTCAGCTGCCCTTACTTCTTAGCACCCCCAAAAGCAGGGTCCGATGAGGGACGGGACGGACCCAGGGCAAGCGGTGAGTTGTTTGCTACCCTGCCATCAAGATGGGCCTGGTTAAAAAGCCTAATGCTTAACTATAAGTTAAGAGAGGGGGAGAGAGAGAGAGAGAGAGAGAGAGAGAGAGAGAGAGAGAGAGAGTGGTAGATCCAGAGAGAGAACGGAGCTAGGAACTAGGAGCGCAGGAGATGAGAAAGATGAAAGATTGAATAAACGGTAACTAATCAGCAACCAGCTTGGTCCTTGTTCTTCCTTCTCCTGTCCTTGGCCAACGGCCGTCCTGATCCAGCCCATACACAGCGGTTCCAGAGCACCGAACACAGGCGGTGAGACAGAGCCGCCCGGAGAGCCCACAAGTGCACACGCCCTTCAGCGTGCATAGTTTTTTACAGGGTGGGAGAGGGGGATGATCACAGAGCACGCAGGAGACCTGAAAACACTCACCGTTCTTGCCATCATCCGCCTGTAGGCTTACAACCTCCTAATTTGGATTTCTGCAAAATATCACCTCTTCCTATTATTGTCCAGTTCTCCCTCTTGGAGAATTCGGCGAGCTAGCGAGAGCATCCTGCCCACATGGCAGAGCCTGGCAAGCTCCTGTGGTGTATTTGATATGCCAAAAACAGTAACAATGCTGGGTCTCATTCCCCTGACCCTGAAGGAGCCTCCAATGTGGCACCGTTGGGAAGGATGAGTAAAGAGAAGCTGCTAAAATCTCAGGGCTTGGACAGATGAAGATGTTACTGGTGCCTGCTGGAGCAAATCGATGAACAATGGGATGACAGTGATATAGTGATATAGTTCTGAGTCCACTTTTAAACTATTGTTTACTATGTACTATATATCATGACTTACCAAGTTGTTCATAATATACTTGTTTCAGCCACTAAATGCTCCAATACCAATCTCACCACCTACATGACCTTCCTTCCACCAATCTCCCCAATTTCTCACCATCAGCCCAGCCCAGCTAAGCTTGCCCCCTTCGCAGATACAAAAATGCTTACTTCATATTGTTTGTTGCACGACAAAGGCAGATGGAATTATCAAAATTTAGATCAATAAAAGTAGATTTGTGACTATGGTCTTACTAAAGTCATTCTCTGAGGATTTAGTAGGCTGGTTCACTGTATCACTGTCATCCCATTGATGAACAATTTGCTCGAGCAGGCCCAGTAACGTCTCCGTTCGTCCTAGCCCTAAGATTTTAGCAGCCTCTCTTTACTCATCCTTCCCAATGGTGCCACATTAGAGGCTCTTGAGGGTCAGGGGAATGAGACCCATCATTGTTACTGTATTTGGCAAAAGAATACGCCATGGGGAGCTTGCCAGGCTCTCCCCTGTGCGGGCAGGAAACTCTCGGTAGCTTGCCAGGTTCTCCAAGAGGGAGAACTAAGCTATCAGATGTCGTGCAGCCGCATTCTGGGAGCTTGGTTTTATAGTTTCTGGATGTTGGCTGTTGATGGGATTACACGGCACCGGGGGCAGTTTCTGGGTGTGGCTGCCTTGCTACTGGAAAATGGGGAATCTGGGTGGAAGTGGTCCAGTCCCAATTCGAGCAGCCTTGGAGATCTTGGCCCCGGGTCCCGCACACCTAGGTTTCTCTGCCAGTTCTTGCCCCCGCGCCTGGCTGTCTTCACCAGGGCCCCTCGGAGGAGGTGGATTGACTTTCCCTCCCTGCCCTGAGCAGAGACCCGGCAGTTGAAGACCTCCAGAACCCAGCCGGAGCCAGGCTCAAGGCCCCTCTCCACACGTTTGGGTGCGCCTAACGCATGAAGTGGGCAGGTTAGTGTTTGTTAAATCTTCTGTGTTGTTTTTTGCTTGAGGAGCTTGCTGGGCATCGATGCAACTCTCCCACCCAGTGTGCTGTGTGGGAGACAGTACTTTTTCCAACACCCTTACTGGGCTGACGGGACTGTGTGCGGCCAGGGGGTCCAGGAGCTATGGAGTTGGAGCCATTGGTGACTTGGCAGGTTGATGAGGCTCAGGTGTGTCTCTGGGGATTTTGTATGTCAGGGTGCAGGGGTGGCTGCGGGCTCCTGCGCTTTCAGCAGAAAGGGGGAGCCCACCCGCCAGCCCCCATTTCTGAGAAGGCCCCAGGGCTCCCCGCCCGGACCAGCTGCCCTGGGAAGACTTGGCGGTGTCACGTCTGGTCTAGATTAATTGTGGAGCTGGGCCGTTTCTCTACCGGCCAGACGGCGGGTGGAGTGTGTCTGTACTTTTAAGGCTGTTTCTGCCCTAGTGGATGATTACGCTTCCCAAGGACTGAGCAAGAACTCTGCTGACAGGCCCCGTGGTAAAGTGTCTTCCTGAAGGCAGAGGCTGAGTCTGGTTCCGAGTGGGGTCTGCAGGGCCAGGGTGGTCTCCAGCCCTGTGCTTTCAGGGCGCCCCAGGTGCCAGCATGCCCCCGAGGACGTGGGTCTCACACTGTGGCTGATGGATGCTGGGAGTGCCCGCGGGAAGCTGACCCGTGAAGGGCGTCCCTGGACCGTGTATTGGTCTGTTTGCTTTCAACCAACTGAATGCACAAAGGCGTCCAAACCGAGATGGTGTCAGTGTGCTGGAGGCTCTCTCCCCCT
Organism: Sorex araneus; assembly: GCF_027595985.1. NCBI lineage: Eukaryota > Metazoa > Chordata > Mammalia > Eulipotyphla > Soricidae > Sorex > Sorex araneus. The sequence goes on from NC_073303.1 coordinate 52,080,935, forward strand.
CCCCCTCCCTCCCCTCTTCCTCTCTCCCCACTCTCTACTCTCTCCCCCCTCTCTCCCCCACGCCCTCCATCTCTCCATCTCCTTCCCTCCCTCTTTCTGTCTCCCTCTCCAAAGTGCTCAGGTTGGATTGTCCCAAGTGTAGGAACCTGAGGCACCTCAAGGGGCCCCGGGGAGCCTCTGGCCAGCAGCCAAACTAGAAATGAGGACTCGGAGATTCTGTGCCTGAGCTCTAGGGCCTGGATCCTACCTGTAGCTGACTGGGGCTGGGGGACACTCCTCCTGTCAAGCCTGGGTGACCACATGGCCCTGCACCTTGGCCAGAGCCTGTCTGAGACTCTTGGCTGGCCTCCCTTCAGCCCCCCCTGCCCTTCACTTAGTGCCGAAAGCTTCTAGGAATCTATTTCGATAAAATGCTGAAGGCTACGGCAGTCTTCCAAGCAGTCTCAAAGCCTTTAGAAACATTAAACACTAAGGGGCTGGAGCAATATTACAGTGGGTGGGGTGTTTGCCTTGCATGTGGCCTGCCAGGTAGATCCCAGGATCCCATATGGTTTCCCAAGCATGGCAGGAGTGATTCCGGCAGAGCCAGGAGGAGCTCCTGAGCACCCTGAGTGTGTCCCCTCCCCAAACAAACAAACAAACAACAAAACATTAGACACTACAGCATCAAGCTACTCAAGTGGCGGAAACGCAGAACTCAGTCTGCTGGAATAGACAACACAAAACGCTGAGGAGGGTAGGGAGCCACTGGAACACTCCTCCCTTCGGGTGCACCTGGGGGCCACCTGGGGGCCACGCTGCAGAAGAGAGTGCGAGGGTTCTTCCAAAGGGAGTAGACTCTGGAGGTCTCTCTCTCTGCCCAAGTGCACTGACCATTCACGTCCACCCCAAACCAGGTGCCTTTTGCAGTTTGTTCATGATTACTGGCGGTTGGAGGCTTCCCATGTGCCCTTTAGTGGGTGAATGGGGAAATAAACAATGCCGCAGCCCAACAAAGAAGTAGTCCCCACTGCCAAATAGAGAGGAATCAACCCGTGAAAAGACAGAGGGAACTTCAAGGCATGTTACTAAGTGAAAGAAGTCAAACTTCAAACATTGCATGCTGTTTGGTTCCAACTCCATGACCTTCCGGAAGAGTCAACACTATGGGGAATAAAAGAAGATCAGTGCTTGCCCGAGACAGGGCAGTGGGGAGGGAGGAAGAGTCGGCGGCACACAAAGGCCCTTCACAGCCGTGGGAGAGCCCCGTGTGTTCTTTAGTGGTGACTACATGTCATGGACGTTTGCCCAGACTCTCAGGGTGTGAACCAGTGAACGAGCCCCAGTGGCCAGTAGGAACATGGGTGGCTGTGATGAGCTAGTGGAGGTTCAACAGCTGTAGCAGACGTACCAGTCAGCTGAGGGAGTGGGTGATGGGGGAGGCTGGGGGGACCGGGTGTGGGTGGGCAATCTCTGTGCCTTCTTCCTGCGAACCTAGCATGACTCCAAATAGATAAAATCTGGGGTGGAGGGAAGTTAAACATGTTATATGATCCAACAATGTAATTCCTGGAATTTACCCTGGAAAAATGAAGATGAATGTTCACCCAAAGGTCTGAGCATAAAGATGAGTCGGAGCTATTCAGCTCATAATTGCTGAAAGCTGGAAACAACCAGGTGGCACTCAGGGGGGCGAATGGGCACACTCTGGGCTTCCCCACCACGCAACAAGACTTGGCAATCAAAAGACCAGTTCCTGGCTCAGGCGACAACCTGGACACGCAGTAGGGACCTGGGGACAGGGGCCAGTTTCGAAAGCCACAGGTTGTTTGACTCTCTTTAAGTGATGTCCTCAAAAGGACGTCACTGGCGCGGAGAATGTTCCAGTGCCTGCTAGAAATAGTCGTGGGGAGGGGCTAGGACTCTAGCTCGGGCTGGGAGAGGGTTTCTGCCCCCACCCCCGACCTGTGTCAGTGGTGCCTGGACTCTGTGCACGGCCACCCACGCCCCAAAGTTAGGGCTCTTCATAATCATCTGAAAACAAAGACTCATGTCTAGAGTGTGCTGTAAAAAGGGCAAACATCCGTATTGGCCGTGTGCCCCTTCCCCTCGACCCGGCGCCTGCTCCTTCCTCTGCCCGGAGAAAGGAAGGCGCAAGCCCAAGCCCAGTCCTGTAGGTCAGAGGTTCCCACACTCACCTGCACTCCCCAGCCCTCTCGGCGCCCCGGGAGCTCACCTTCCTCAAGCAGACAAACAGAAAGAGCCCCCAGATTAGACTGGAAACTTGGACTCCCTTCCCCACTGTTATAGTACTACCTGGGGCACGGTCAATAAGTGAACACACTTGATGGCTTTCTGAGTAATCGCCCTGAACTGAAAGTGAAGCCATGTCCTCAGGTAGGGGAAAGAAGGATTGTATAGCCTGTGCCCTTGAGGCTGCACAGTGACTACCCGGAGCCAGTCACTGGGCATCCTGGACCTGTAGCAGCATCACTGGCCTGCCACGTAGAGGGTGACCCAGGCATATCTGTGACAACCAAGCCCGTGGGAAACGGCGACAATCAAATCCAACCACACAAACCAGAGAGCTGAAAGGAGTTGAGGGCTTGAGCTGACATTTCTTCAGAGCAACAGCAGAGCCCCTCGACTTTGGGCTGTTTAACTGCACTTGAATTTGTGAGATAAAAACTGCCTCAGGGTAAGAGGATTGGGGCGCTTAGGCCAGCCCCCAGCAGGTGGAAAGGCAGCTTGGGCTATACTTATGTGAGTGCAATTAGCACTCAAGCAAAAGAAAGTAATGAGAGAAAGGGATGGTCATTACAAACTGGTTCGGAGATCAACAGATCAGGAAGTCCTGATGCTTATCCACGGATATGCAACAAATGAAAGGCAGCAAAGTTTGTGAAGATACAGCCCACATCCTTCCAACAGCACAGTGAGGGAAACGTGATAAGAGTGGGAGACTCTGACACCGCACTTCTGCCACTGGCCAGATCAGTCAGATGGAATATCAGTAGAGAAACAAGAGCCGTCACTGCGGGCTGTGCTATGTGGATTCATCGGCATATCCAGGGCCGTCCACGCCACAAAGAGCAGAATGCACATTCTTCTCTAGTGCACACAGAACGCCCTGAGCAAACATAAACTAGGAGAGGAAGCAATGATGGACAAAGTCACCCAAACAGAAACCATGTCAAGAATCTTCTCAGACCACAGTGCCGTGAAGGTTAAAATTAACCGTAAAAAGAAAAGGAGATCCGCAAAAAGAAGATCCAATACTTGGAAACGGAACAAAATGCTGCTGAATATCAACCGGATCATAGAGGAAGCTGAAGAAGTAAAAAGATTCCTCACAGTGAATGAGAATGAAGACACTGACTTCCAGATGCTACAGGACACAGCAAACGCTGTAGTAAGGGCAAGTGCTCAGAAGTCCCGGCCACATTAGGAAAAAAGATAAAGTTCCAACCAGCAACCCAAACACACAATTTAAGAATCTAGGAAAATGAATAACCAATGAGGAATCCCAAAGCTGGTAGAAGTAAGAAAAAATAGCACATAAATCAATGATGCAGAAATCAAAAAAAATACTCAAGGCTCGATAAACCCAGGAGCTGGTTCTTTGAAAGAAAAAAAAAAGATAGGGGTTGGAGCGATAGTACAGTGGGTAGAGTGTCTTGCACGCAGCCGACCCAAGTTCGATATGGTCCCCTGAGCACCGCCAAGAGTAATTCCTGAGTACAGAGCCAGAAGTAACCCCTGAGCATCACTGGGTGTGATCTAAAAAGAAAAAAGAAAAAAAGAAAAAACCAACATAGACAAACCCTTAGAAGGATTCACACAGAAAGAAAATGAAAAGCGACGATAAGAAATAAATGCCATCAGAGGTGGAAGAGGAGAAATTATAACAGAGCCCTGAGCCAGAGAGATGGGACAGGGGGGAAGAGATGGAGCACCACCAGGAGTCATCCCTGAGCACAGAGCGGGACTAAGTCCTCATCACTGCAGGCTGTGTCCCCCCCCCCACCCCCGACAAAACCAAAACCAGGAGGTAGAATACCAAAGCTTATAAGAATTTCCTTATTACAAACAGCTCTGTGCTGTCAAGACGAGAACCTAGGAGAATGGATAAATTCCTAGAAGTCCACACACCAACCTGGTCAGAGAGGAAAATGCCCTAAACTGAAGTAGAAAACTGGAACAGACCAATCACAAGCGAGGAAGTCGAGAGGGTAATTTCAAATCTCCCGAGAACAAAAGCCCTCACTCAGACAAAGCCCTGGGTAAGTTCTAATGAATCTTCAAAGACTTACTGTCTTCACTCCTCAAGCTCTTCCAGAACATTGAAGACACAGGACTCCATTCTAGCAGTTTCTATGAAGGCAGCACTACACAAAGCAGATAGAGGAATTACTAAAAAAGGACATTTCAAACCATTCCCACTCATGGACATCAATGCAAAAGTCCTAAACAAAATCACAGCAAACTGAGTCAATAAATCACAATCAAGTGGGATTCATACGGGATCTCAAGGATGATTCACGCACACAAATCAATTGATGTAATTTATCAATAAAAGGAAGAAAAAACCTTATATGACTGTACAAACCAATGCAGAGAAAGCTTTTGACAAAAACCCAACATTCAATCATGGTTAAAAAAAAATAGGGCTGCAAGGAAGCTTGCTCAAGGTAGCAATAGCCATTCACAACTAAGCCCCCACTAGACTCATACTCAATATTGACAACCTAGAAGACGTCCCTCTGAGACCAGGCATGAAGCAAGGATGTCCACCTTTTCAATTATTAATCCGCATCGTACTACAAGTTCTGGAACCAGCAGTTGGGCAAGAAAAAGAAATTAAAAGGATTCAACTGGAAAGCAAAGTGAAACTGTTGTTTTCAGCTGACTTAATAATATACATAGAGACACAAAAGAATCTTGAACCGAGCAGCTCACTGCAGAGATGCGTCTGGACTTGGCCCCAGGCTGCTTTCTCTGGGCTGCTCCAGACGAGCAGGTGCTGTCCCTCGCCTGCCCCTAGGAGCCCCGGTGGCCGCTGTCTTCCAGAATCCAGTGAGAAGCCCAGGTACGCGGGAGCAGTAGCAGCAAACGCCAGGCCTCATGGGATGGGGGATGAGCCCGATCCTCTCGTCCCCCTGCCCTGATGGGATCCTGAGGTGACGCCCACAAACTGCCCCCAGCTACTATTTAAGCTCCTTAACGGCCGTGATCCAGACACACACAAAAGAATCTCGGAGCCGAGCAGCTCGCTGCAGAGATCTCTCCAGACCCTAAGTATCTAAAATTTTGAAATTCTAGGAGCGCACACGGCCGCTTTTGTGCCCACATGGCATCTTATGCTGGTCATGACAAGAAATACAAAATAAATGGTCTACATTGCCTTTTCAGTAGGTTTGAGTTGTGGCGGGAAAATTCCAAATAATAACGGTGGAACTGGTGTTGAAATATTGAATGTAACCAAAGTAGAGAGAGAGTATTATGGGAATTGTCTGCCACACAGGCAGGGGTAGGGTTGGGCTGGGGGGAGACTGGGGACTTTGGTGGTGGGAAATGTGCACTGGTGAATGGATGGGTGTTTGATCATTGCATGATGGAAACTCAAACGTGAAAGCTTTGCGATTGTATCTCATGGTGATTCAATAATAATAATAATAATCACTGTCACTGTCACTGTCATCCCATTGCTCATCTATTTGTTCAAGTGGGCACCAGTAACGTCTCTCATTGAGAGACTTATTTGTTACTGTTTTTGGCATATCCAATACGCACTGGTAGCTTGCCAGGCTCTGCCGCGCGGGCTCCATGCTCTCGGTAGCTTGCTGGGCTCTCCGAGAGGGGCAGAGGAATCAAACTCGGGTCGGCTGCATGAAAGGGCGAACGCCCAACCCAGCCCAATAATAATAATAATAATAATAATAATAATAATAATAATAATATGCATAGAAAACCCTAAGGATTCACTTTAAGAAAACCATTTAAGAGGGGCCAGAGAAGCAGCACAGTGGGAGGGCGCTTGTCCTGCATGCAGCTGACCCAGTTCTGTCCCTCGTATCCCATAGGACCCCCAGAGCACCGCCAGGAGTAATCCCCGAGTGCAGAGCCACGAGTCACCCCTGAGCATTGCCGAGTGTGACTTCAAAACCAAAACTTAGGGCTGGAGCGATAGCAGAGCAGGTAGGGTGTTCGCCTGGCACGCGACTGACCCGGGTTCGATCCTCAGCATTCCATATGGTCCCCTGAGCACCGCCAGGAATAACTCCTGAGTGCAGAGCCAGGAGTAACCCCTGTGCATCGCTGGGTGTGACCCAAAAAAAAGAAAAAGAAAAAAAAAAACAAAAGCAAAACTTAAACCAATCAACCAACCAACCAACCAGAAAACTGTTGAGAAACAATAAGGCAGTGCAGACTACAGAGTCAACCCTCAGGACTCTGTTGCAGGGCAATGGAGAACAGGTCATTGGTAGGAGCTTACGGTGGGGAAAACCCTCCCCCCCACCCCGTCCCCTTATGCTTCCCGGGGTTGGTGGCCAGAGGCTGGGAATTCCCCACAGGGCACAGGCTCAGGACTGTGGGACCCGCCATCCTCTCAGCCTGGGTCACCGCTAAGCTGGCACTGAGAGGGGCTCCCATAGCGGGGGCTGGGAGGGAGGCAACGGCAGGAGAAGCCCACCAGTGCCCGAGGGGGGTCCCAAGAGAGAGGCGACCCACCCAGTCTTGGGGAACAGTCTCCCCGCAGTGCAGGAGTGGCCCCGAGGCCCCCGGCACAGCTGGGTGTCCCCCCAGCGCTGCCTGTTTCCTTAGCTGGGCTCCCTCCTCCCCTCAGGGTCCCGCGCGCAGGGGTGGGGAGAGGCCACGTCCAGGGGCCTGGTCAGAAGGAGGCGTCCACGTCCAGGGGCCTGGCCAGGAGGACACATCCTGCCAACCCGGGCAGCGGAACAGCGCTACTAGGATTTCTGTCTCTGGGCAGCTGCTGACCGCCCGGTGACCAGGGCCGCTGGGCTGCTGGCACGGTCCTGAAACCCAGCCACAGGCCGTGGGCTTGGCAGGAATGCCGACAAACGGGAAATGGGTCTCCGTTTGGAGTCTGCAGCTCTGAGGTAAAGGTGATGCTCGCAGGTGCCCTGTCCACCCGCCCCCGCCCCCAGGAGTGGGGGGAGGCCTGAGTCGCTGTCCCTCCATCCTCCTGCCACAGGGCTGGAAACTGGCTGACACCCCCCAGCCCTGCCCAGCCGGGGGGCCACACAGTCTGGGCCCTCTGAGTGGTCAGAGATGAGGTCGCCCATGACAATCTTGCAGTGTCCAGGGACTCCCACCAGGGCGCGGGGTCGGGGGTGGGGGGTACTCGCCCCCTCCAGGGATGTTCAGGGATTACAGGTCCCTCAAGGCAGCAGGCCCCGTGGGCGGGGGAACGTTATGGAAACTCAAATTAGGGGGACTAAAATTCCCTTGGGAGAAGAAAAAATCTAAAGACACCTTTTAAAATTTTATTCATTTATTTATTGAAGGGCTGGAGCGATAGCACAGCGGTTGGGCTTTCGCCTTTCACAGGGCTGACCCATGTTTGATTCCTCTGCCCCTTTCAGAGAGCCTGGCAAGCTACTGAGAGTATCGAGCCCGCGCGGCAGAGCCTGGCAAGCTACCCGTGCGTATTGGATATGCCAAAAACAGTAACAATAAGTCTCAATGAGAGACATTACTGGTGCCCGCTCGAACAAATCGATGAGCAACGGGATAACAGTGTGTATTTATTGAATTGAATCACAGTGAGACACACGATTACAACGTTGTTCATGATTGAATTTTAGTCATATCATGTTCCAACACCCGACTCTTCACCAGAATACAGGTCCCACCACCGGTGTCCCCAGTTTCCCTCCCGTCACCCCACTTCTCCACTCCACCACCCTGCCTCTACAGCAGGCTCTTGCTCTCTCTCTCTCTCTCTCTCACTCTCCACCCTAAAAAGAGAAAGATTGGCTGGAGGGAGGGATAGCATAGCGGGGAGGGCACTTGCCTTGCACCCAACGACCCGGGTTCTATCCCCGGCATCCCATATGGTCCCCTGAGCACCTACAGGGGTGATTCCTGAGTGCAGAGCAGGAGTAACCCCTGAGCACTGTCAGGTGTCACCCTCGCCCCTCCCTCAAAATATAATAAAACTATGAATGTTCAGGACAGCCTATTTTCGTTTTCTCTCGCTGTAAAGAGTGTAAAAAGGTGGCCTTGGGCTCTAGGTACTTCCCACATGGGGCGTTTGGGAGGCCACTGGTGAGGCTCGGCCCCTCCTGTCCCTCCCTCCTCCCTGAGCTTCCCTTGAGCTCCGTTTCTCGGCCCAGGGACCACATTGTCTGCTGGCTAAAGAATCTGCTGCAGATAACAGGCTGAAAGCAAACCAAAAGGAAAATGGGTCACAGTCAAATCCCAGCGGCCGGAAGGTGCCTCTTCGACTTCAGTGGTGACCGAAAATGGGGGATTGGGCGGAAAATGGGGGCAAATGACTGTAACCCACGTTCCCATATATTGTTAGTCTGCCGAGTATGTGAAAATATTAAATAACGTTATTCCACGTCAGTTTCTGTCACCTGACTCTCACCGAGTCTTGCCTTGAGAAAATTAAGTGCTAGCTAGTTTTAAAAGTCTTTACTGTGTAAATAGGTAAATGAGGCATAAAGTTTGTGTTAAACCTGTATGAGACAGACTTCCAGGAACAAACTCTGAGAAGGTCTGGGTGTGGGGGACGGCTTGGATGCTTGGTTCAGACGCTCGGATGCTTGTTCGGATGCTTCCTGTGTCCAGAGCCAAGGAAGGACCCCTGTGTCCCAGCAGACGTCCACCCACCATCCTGCCTGGCCGGCTCCTCTGCCCACTGCTCTCCACCTCTGAGCCTCCTGCTGGGCCATCCAGGTCCAGCTGCCCCTGCCATGGGCTCGTCTGGGCGTGGGCGAGAGGCTGCTGCTGAAATCAGACAACAATGAAACAACATCAGAGGAATCGAATGGGTGGGTCAAGGTTGCTGGGCATCCAGAACACCCAGGAGACCGCCCGAGCCCAGCTCAGCCCAGAGTCTCTCCTGGCTGCTCCGCCTCAGCACGTCCCCTGCTCCACCTGGCCGGGAAGGGACCCACCACACAAGGAACCCATTTGTCCCCACGTGGCAACGCAGCTGAGAGAAGTGCCCAAGAGAACCCTCCCCAAGCAGGAGGCCAGCAGCAGGGGGACAAAGGGCCCGGGGCCCGGCCACCTCTCCCATCCCCCATCTCTGCCTTAGGCCTCCAAGCTGGACTACCAGGCCACGGTTAAGGGAGGGGCCCTGGGTCTGAACGCACCATGAAAGTGAGCCATGTGGCAGTGTGTTCAAGGGACTCTGCATCTCGGAACCTTCCAGAACAGCTCAGAATCTCCCAGAACGTTTCCAACGTTTCTAGCACATCCTAGAAGCTTCCAGAACAGTATGCAAGACTTAGTGCTTCCGCTCTATGCTTCTTCAGGACCCCTGGGCCCAGAGGACCTTGGATCCAGAGCTTCTGAAAGCGGGCTGTCTAGGGAGCTAGGGGGAGTCAGAGAAGCTTCACCCGTCTCTGTTAGACGGGGGCGATGGGGAGAGAGTCCCAAGCATTTCGGGTGGGGGGGAGTGTAACAGTCCACAGAGGCCCCCAAAGAATCCCACCCACCATCTTTCTCCCGAGTCCTGGAGGAATAAACAGGAAAGATTCGTTTGCACAGAGTGAGCCCCGCCAAGCTCGGGTGGTCCGGACCAGCTCGCCGGGTCTGTGCTCACAGAGGCTCAAAGCCAGACTCAGTCGTATCAACTGGAGCCAACCAGTCTGCGCGGCTGGGGGACGCCGTGACTCCCCTGTGAGGAAGCAGGGGTCCCTGGGGAGGAGAGAGGTGGCTGCCTCCCCCTGTCCCCGCCTGGCCACCCAGGGCAGTGCCCCGGGCATCTAGGAGCAGTGAGCCGCCTCTGACCCCTGCTCAGGACACTCAGGTCAGCGGCCTGCGGGGTGGGCGCCAAACCATGCTCGGTTCCACCTGCTGTGCCGGTGAGGGGGGAGGCGGGGAGAAGACCCCCCTCTGCCCGACGTCTCGGGGGAGTCCCGGAGCCAGGCTGGAGTGAGAACTGCCCTTTGCCAGGAAGGAAAGTCAGGCCGAGCCCTTCCCCAGCTGCCCGCCTGCCTGGGGGGAGATGGAGACAGGAGGGGCTTCTCTGGAAGAACAGGCGGGAAGGAGACCCCCCCCCCCCGGCCCTTTCCAGAGCGGGACAGGCCCAGAACGGCCTGTGGGAAGGTGCCATGTGGTTATCCGCTAACCATCTTTGTCCCGAATTCTTCACGCGTTTATTAGTGGGGTTTTCCTGGGGAAAGCAGTAAGTGATAAATTCACTAAGTCCCATTCCCGAGTTCCTCCTGGGGGGGCGGGGTGTGCATTCCTGCCCGCCCCCGCCACCAGCCCTGCTCGGGGCTGCAGTTCCCATCTCAGCATCTCAGCATTCCTCCAGGACCCCGACTTGAGCCTTTTGCCTCAGAGACTTTTTGCCGCTGGTCTTGTTCAGGTTTCTGGCAATGTTTTCCCCCCAACATACATTACAGGGCGTCCCCCACCCCCCCTCTCTCTGCCTGCCCCACTCTCCCCAAGAGCCAGTGAAAAGTCTCCTGCGTCTTTTCAAGCCGAGACGCTTTGTACAGTGCTCCAGGCATAAGTCCCTTTTCTCTGCCTTTCACACGTGTTTGCAGAGCTCGCCCGAGCCCTCTCTGCACGGACGCTCCTCTCCCCGCTCCCCTCCCCAGCGGAGAGCTGCCCCCTGCCCCCTCCTCTCTGGAGCCCGTGCCCGGCTCTGCGGCTCTGCGTTGCTGTCCAGTGCCTCTCTCTCCCTTTCTGCTTTCAATGCCCACGCCTTTCTTCAGTTTGGGCAACTGCCCCCCACCCTGTCGCCGCCCCGCCCTCCCGTGTCCTCTCCCCTCCCCGAGAGCCGAGCCGTGGGCCTCTCGGCTAGTTCTCCCGCTGCGGGAGGCTCCTCCCGGCTCCCCGCCCCTGTGCCCTTGGCACTAATTCCTTGGTTGCAGACTGCACGTAGCTGGTTTTCTCCTGAACTCGCCCACTGTCCAGTTTGCCCTGTTTCCTGGTCCATCAGGGTCTAGATCTCGGTGTTGATAAAAATGTCGCTGCTGGCGTCCCCGGCTGGGTCTTTTCTCCCTCTCCCGTCCCCAACGTGTCGGTGGCTTCTCGAGCCTCACGTTGAGCAGACCTGATGTCAGTGACCACTTCCCCCTCTGCTGCCGGGAACGTCCACTCAGATCAGAGAGGGGGCTGGAGACTGGCACCGAGGGGACGAGGGGACGGCACCTGTGGCCCCCCCAAGCCCCAGCAGGAGTGTACCTGAGCACAGAGGAAGGAGTGAACCTGAGTACAGGTGGGCATGGCCCTCCAGAATAATAATAGTAATCATCATCGGGCTGGAGTGATAGCACAGCGGGTAGGGCGTTTGCCTTGCACGCAGCCGACCCGGGTTTGATCCCCGGCATCCCATATGGTCCCCCAAGCACCGCCAGAAGTAATTCCTGAGTGCAAAGCCAGGAGTAACCCCTGAGCATCGCTGGGTGTGACCCAAAAAGCAAAAAAAAAAATAGTAATCATCATCATCATCATCATCATCACCATCATCATCATCAACCCTCCAGCTGACCCAGGTTTGATCCCGGTACCTCGCAGGGTCCCCCCAGCCCCCCCAGGAGTGACCCGAGTGCAGAGCCAGGAGTAAGCCCTGCATGCCAACACACGGGGCCAAAACCAGACAAAGCCCCCAGACCCAAACGTGCTTCCGAGGTTGCTCATGGCGAGAGACCCCCGCCCCACCCCCACGAGTCCAGCTGCTTTCGGGGAGACCTTAGCAGGCGGGGCTTGCCCTCCTGTGCCGGGGACAGGCCTTGCAGGCTCCTCGGGGATCTGCCTCGCTCCCCCTCCCCCAGCTCTGTTCCCGTGAAGGTGACCTCCACCCCATGTTTGCACCTCTCCTGCGGGGCGGCTAACAGGTTCTATCTGAGCGATTGTGTGTTTGCAGGGGGAGTTCCTGCTCTACCTTTCCCGGTGTGGGTTGGGCTTCAACCCTGCCTCCTTCCTGGCACTGCCACTGGCCTCTCCACGCCAGAGCCTGCCTCTGGGGGCTGGGTGCTGACAGGCCCCTGGCCTCCCCTCTGCTGGAGAACTGTGGTCTGTCTTCAGACACACAGACACGCACACAGACACACACAGAGACACACGCACATACACAGCACACACAGACACATAAACAGACACACACAGGCACACATACATGCAAACAGACACACACAGACACACATACATGCAAACAGACACACACACATACATGCAGACAGACAGGCAGACACATACACATATACATACACACAGACACACATACATGCAAACAGACACACACATACACGCAGACAGACACACACAGACACGCAGACACACACATACATGCAGACAGACAGGCAGACACACACCGACAGGCAGACAGATGTATACACACATACACAAAGACAGACACACACATACACGCAAACAGACACACACATACATGCAGACAGACAGGCAGATACACAGGCAGACAGACAGATGTATGCATACACAAAGACAGACAGACAGACACACATATACATACACACAGACACACATACACGCAAACAGACACACACATACATGCAGACAGACAGGCAGATACACAGGCAGACAGACAGATGTATACATACATACACAAAGACAGACAGACACACACACATATACATACACACAGACGCACACATACACGCAAATATACACACAGATAGGCAGACAGATGTATACACATACACAGAGAGACAGACACACACATACACACAGACAGGCAGAGAGACAGACAGTTGTACGCACACACACACTCTCACTGCTGAAGACACGGCACTGGGGTGAAAGCACCGGCTTTGCCAGAAGCCAACCGTGGCTGGGACACGGGTACCACACAGGGGCCCTGAGCACATCAGGAATGATCCTCAGCAGAGCCAGGACTAAGCCCTAAGCACTGCAGGTGTGGCCCCCCCCCCAAAACACACACACACCACTTTGTGCATGAAATATTGTGTCCACAAGATGTGGAACATGGCCACAGGGACTTCAGGCCCAGAAGTGACCCTCCCCCGGTGCCCCTGGGCCCAGGTCTCCTTCCAGGTCCAGGCAGAGAGCTGAGAGCATGGTACTGGGAAACTGTCTGGAACCGAACCCGGCCCAAAGGCCGCGTCCCCCGTGTGGGGACCTGCACGCCGTGACCTGACCAAGCTCCCGTGCAGCTTCACCCAGCCTGGCCCTGGGCGGTGGCCAAGGGGTGAGCTTGGGACTGTGGGTGGTCTTTGGTCTTAGCCTTTGTTCCAGGGGTGATTCTCTCCTGAGGGGTCCAGCCGTGGGGGCGGACGGAGTTCCGAGTGGTCTCCCTGTTTCTCCCGTGGGTCCCCAAACCCTTCTGCCACTGGGCTGGTTTGGGTTCAGAGGTTACCAGCCTGCCTCACCCACCCCTGCAAGGGGACCGAGGTGGGGCTGTGCCACCTTGACCTCTCCTGCCCAGCAGCCCCTCTGTGCCCCAGCCGTCCCAGCAGCCCATGGGGACTGCTTTGAGCTGGTTCCGGCGAGAGTGGGGAGGTCTCTTCTCCCGACTCCCCCTGCAGAGGGTCTGGTGCTGCCTCGGTGCCGAGTCCGTAGGCACCGAGATGCTCCCGAGGGTTTGGGTGACGTGGCTGAACGTCAGTGCTACAGAATTCAGGCTATGCAGAACATTCTAGAATCCTCTGGTACTATGTTCTGTGGAACTTCAGTGCTACAGAATTCAGGCTATGCTAGAACATTCTAGAATCCTCTGGTACTATGTTCTGTGGACCTTCAGTGCTACAGAATTCAGGCTATGCTAGAACATTCTAGAATCCTCTGGTACTATGTTCTGTGGACCTTCAGTGCTACAGAATTCAGGCTATGCTAGAACATTCTAGAATCCTCTGGTACTATGTTCCGTGGAACTTCAGTGCTACAGAATTCAGGCTATGCTAGAACATTCTAGAAGTCTCTGGTACTATGTTCCGTGGAACTTCAGTGCTACAGAATTCAGGCTATGCTAGAACATTCTAGAATCCTCTGGGACTATGTTCCGTGGAACTTCAGTGCTACAGAATTCAGGCTATGTTAGAACATTCTAGAAGTCTCTGGTACTATGTTCCGTGGAACTTCAGTGCTACAGAATTCAGGCTATGCTAGAACATTCTAGAATCCTCTGGGACTATGTTCAGTCACACATGCAAGGTGAGTGCTGCTCTCTGAGCTGCGTCCCCAGCCACAGCCGATCCCTCCTATAAAACATCCCCGCAAACTCAGCTGGGAGCCCGGAGGCCGGCAGGGCGGTCCTCTGCACGCAGAAGCCTGGCCGTGGCACCGAGAACCTCAGGGGCCCTGAACACGAGAGGGAGGGGCCAGGAGATGCTCCGAGGGCTGGTGCTCCGGCGCGGCATGTGGGAGCTCCAGGTCCCATCCCTGGTACCGCGTGCCCCCGAGACTTCGCAGGAACAGTCCCAGGGCACGGCTGTGCGGGGCGTGAAGATGAAATGGAAACAAAACCCAAAATGATGCAAAGCAAGAATCCTGAAAGACTCTGACGTCTAGACTCCAGAAACCCTCATCCTGAATATGCCCCTGGATCACATGTCTCCTCCCCAAAGGGGGTTCTCAGCTTAGGTGCTACCTCCTTGGCGGAAAGCTGCTCCTGCTATGGGTATCATACTTGCTATTTTTGGGTGGGCTCACCTGGCGGTGCTCAGGGCTTAGTCCCTGCTTTGTGCTCAGGAATCCCTGGTGGTGGGCTCGAGGGCCTTACAGGGTGCCGGGGGTCGAGTCCACGTCACTAGGTGCAAGGCAAGCTCCTGGCCGACTCTCAGGCCCCGTAGCTGCATTTTGAATTGAGGCTTTTTGTAGCAAAATATATACCCACTGCTTTTAAAAAACTAAAACTTATTTAATTTAGTTTTAGTTTTTTTAGGCCACACCTGGTGATTCTCAGCAATTACTCCTGGCAATACTCAGGATTATTCCTGGCTATGCTGAGGAATTACTCCTGGTGATACTCGGGAATTACTCCTGGCAATACTCAGGAATCACTACTGGTGATACTCAGGGACTGGACATTGAACCCGGTCAACCGTGTGCAAGACAAGCACAGTACCACCCTCTCTAATGCGCTGCCTCTCCAGCCCCTTGTTGGTTTCATGCTAACTTTGTTTTTCTAAGGAAAGACCAGTGTTTCCTGGGGGAGGACGGTGGCCTGGCGCGACCCTGCTTGCCGGGAGCTTACAGCAGCCGCCTGGCTGAATCACCCAGGAGATAAAGGAGCGAAGTCAGTCACCAGGGATCGAATTCCCCCAGATGCTCTGACGTCGGACTCAGCCCGGGCTGGTCAGAGGGCGCCCGGCAGGGGTCCGTGCACGCGGCAGGGCGTCTAGGTGGGACTCCTCTCTTGGCGGCGGGGGAGCACATACATGGTCCCCTGCCAGCACCTGCTGGGGTCAGTTCGCTCTGGCTCCAGGAATCAGATGAGGCTCAAGAGCAGGACTGGAGAGGGCTCGGGGCGAAGTGCTCGCCTTGCATACAGCCAAGCCCGTGGCACTGCCAGGTGTGACCGGGTGGCCCAGAGAATCCCTCACGGTGAATTTCTGGAGGGGCTCCCAAAGGGGGGACTCAGTTTGATCACGCTGGTGGACCCAGCATCGCCCGTGCTGCAAAGACAGGCCCCAACAAAAGTGGGAGGTCTGTTTATAGACTCTCTGGGGGCGGGGGCAGCTGTGGGCAGCCGGCAGCGGCGGGAGAGAAGAAGAAACCCTCAAGCATCTCATCTGCACACAAGCGGAGACCCCTCAGGCCGTGAGTGCAGGGGGCGCCCCCAGGCCCCCAGGTTACAGCACAGCTAGGCCCATCCCAGGCCGGCCCTGCCCGCTGCCCGCTGCCCGCTCCTGCCCCCTGGGGCTGGCCGCGCTCCATTTCCCTCATCTCCTGAGCCCCACCGGGGGCAAACCCTGAGCACTCTGGGTGTGACCCCACACAAAACAGGAGGCTCAGTCTCTCCTGCCATTTAGTCCTATCTGGAGTTTCTCGTCCGAAAAAGGCCATTCCTGGTCGGTGCCCGGAGTCCCTGTGGAGCTGGAGCCCTGGGAAACGCTCTGCGTGCGACTTGGGAGCAGTCTAGAAAGAAGTCTGAAAGTGTGCAATCTTGCCTTAAAAATGGTAGGTAGTCAAGTGCACTCTGCCGAGATCCAAGGCGGCACAGTTCTGCCTCTCCTACAGCTCCCGACCTCGGAGGTGGTTTCTCCCGTTCCACTGTGGCCCCGGGAGGGAGGAGGGGGCGCAGACTGAGCATCTGGGGTGGAAAAGGCCAGTATCCGGGAAGCTCAGAGGGAGAGGAAGCCTCACGGCATGAGCTGAAGGGGAGGGTCCGTGCAGGCCAGCCTGGCAGAAGAGCCCCCTTGGGGGCCCCATAGCATAGCGGGGAGGGCATTTGCCTTGCACACACCATCCCGGGTTCGATCCCCAGCATCCCCTATAGTCCCCAAGCACCGCCAGGAGTAAGCCCTGAGCATCGCTGGGTGTGACCCCATGAGAGGGCAAAGCTTCCCTCTCGTCTTTTCCTCGGCCGCCCGGGACCAGCTGGGGCTCCGGAGGCCTCAGCTCCTGTGGCAGCTCCGACACCCAGAGGCTCGGCCTGGGGGCACCAGGGGCGGGTCAACCCCCTGAGCCTGGGTCCTGTTCCAGGACTGGGGACCTAGGTGGCCCCATTGTGACTTGGGCAGATTTTGAATCCTCCCCAAGAGGCTCCTAAGGGCCCCGGGACTGAGTGCTCTGCCTCGGGCCTGCTAGGTGCGATAGTGCAGAGTCTGAGGGAGACCTCGGCTCTCACTGGCAAGGGGGCAGGCTCCCTAAAGGTCGGGAACTGCCGGTGCTGGGGGGCGGGGAGAGGGTCCCTCCTCACTGCGGGACCAGCCTCTGTGGAAGCTGCTCAGAGAAGTACGACTGCGACTCCTACGGATCCAGCATTTTCTTTATGGCTTCTGACCCCAAACACAAGAACATGAACTCCCAAAGATCCCCGCACACCTGTGCTCCCTGGAGCAGCGCAGCTCCCGCGGCTGGGTCTGGGAGGGCGGGAGTGGGGCAGCTAGGACCCCTGGCACAGGCTCTTCCTTCTCGCCCAGCCACACCTGACCAGGGGCTGCCCCGGCGCAGGGCTCAGGGGACCACCTTGTACTGGGGGTGGAGGCCGGGTGCCCAACACACAGCGCCAGAGACGGTCCTGAGCTCTCCCCACACCCAGTAAAATGAGCTAAAATGTGAAAGTGGGGACTAAAGAGAGAATTCAGTGTAGGTTCCGCTCCCAGCACTGCACGTGAGTCCCTGAGCACCACAGGAGTGAGCCCTGAGCACAGAGCCGGGAGTGAGCCCTGAGCACAGAGCCGGGAGTTAGCCCCAAGCACAGAGTCAGGAATGATCCCTGAGCACAGAGCCAGGAGTCAGCCTGGAGCACACCAGGAGTCAGCCCTGAACACAGAGCCGGGAATGAGCCCTGAACACAGAGCTGGGAGTCAGCCCTGAGCACAGAGCTGGGAGTGAGCCCTGAGCACAGAGCCAGGAGTCAGCCCTGAGCACAGAGCCAGGAGTTAGCCCTGAGCACAGAGCCAGGAGTCAGTCCTGAGCACAGAGCCAGGAGTGAGCCCTGAGCACAGAGCCGGGAGTTAGCCCCAACCACAGAGTCAGGAATGATCCCTGAGCACAGAGCCAGGAGTCAGCCTGGAGCACACCAGGAGTCAGCCCTGAACACAGAGCCGGGAATGAGCCCTGAACACAGAGCTGGGAGTCAGCCCTGAGCACAGAGCTGGGAGTCAGCCCTGAGCACAGAGCCAGGAGTCAGCCCTGAGCACAGAGCCAGGAGTGAGCCCTGAGCACAGAGCCAGGAGTCAGCCCTGAGCACAGAGCTAGGAGTCAACCCAGAGTCCCGCTGGGAGTAGAGGCCCTCCCCCTAACTTAGCAGGGCAGGGTCTGGGGGCAGCCACGTGAGGTCGTGGCTTTATCCCGGTGCCTCCCACAGAGGGGTCTCTGGCATGCCGCGGCACCCAGCCAGGCATGTGTGTGAGTCCTGAGGCTGCAGCTGAGTGACACGAGATCCCGCAGGCAGGAGAGAGCCGTGGGCACCGGCACCAGCGTGTGCACAGGCACCCGTGAAGGGCCCTCCCGAGCCCTCAGCGGTCAGCAGGGGAGGGCAGCGGAGAAACGAAGAAGAAGCCAACTCCGAATGCTTCAGGGTCCTGTGTCCGGCGTGTCTGAGCACTGTCCCGTGAGCCGCGCCCCCGGCCTCTGTTTCTACAAAAAGTTTTTTAAAATTTCAGTTTCTACTCTTTGATTTCAGGGGCACCGGGCAGAGGAGTTCTTACGAAAGCCACACAAAAACGAGCAGCGAGACAGCCGCAGCCACAGCGGGCGAGAGGACACGGCAGAGCATCCAGGCGACTTCCATGCAAAACCTTAGCTCTTCGCCCGGTGTCTGTCCGTACGGGGCTGGGGCTGGCTCTGTGCTCAGGGGCCGCTCCTGCGGGCACAGGGAACCACTCGGGGCACTGGGGATTGAGCCTGGGTAGGCGTGGCCCTCTCTCCGAGGGGAGACGGCCCCCTGGTGAGCAGGGGGAGCATGGCGGCTGGGGGCTCCTCCCAGGCCCACAGGCCGCTTCTCCCGGTGGGCGTGGGGCAGGCTGAGCCCCGGAGCGGCCCTGCTCAAAGCAGGGTCCTGGTACAGGAGATGCATGGAGGCCGAGTGTCACTCTGTGTGCTGGGGGAAGGGGGACCCAGGTCCCATCCCTGTCAGTGTGTGACCCCCAGAGCACTGAGCCTGGAGCAGTCCCCAGGGTGTGGCCCCCAGAGCACTGAGCCTGGAGCAGTCCCCAGACCAAACACAGCAAGAAACCAGGTGCCCCTGCATGCGCGGGGCCCAGCAAGCACGGCCTGGAGTCTCCACGTGCATCGGACCCAAAGCCCCGGGAAGGAGACTGCAGGGCGGGCGCCCCTGGCGGCGGGTGGGGGGTGTCCCCGCACCACAGGCCCCGTCTCTGCTGGCCACTGTCCCCACCTGTCCCTGGCTTGGCCGTGAGATTACAGAGAGAAGGAGTGACCTCGACGCCAGGGTGACGAGCGGCGGACACGGCAGCCGGGACGCGGCCAGGGAAATTCAGAGGCTGCTTGGAAACCAAGGGAGAGGCGGCGGGTGTGGGCTGGGGCAGGGGGCACGCAAGGGGAGGGACAGAAGGAGCAGTGTGGCCCTGACCCCGTCACAGCCCCCTTCCTGAATAATCAAATCTGCACCCCGCCCAGGCTGGGGGTGTGGGGGGAAGAGGCAGGGGCCGGGGGATGAGGGTGTGTCACTGGTTTGTGTGTGTGTGTGTGTGTGCACACGCTTGCGTGTGTGTATGAGGGTGTTTGGTGCTGTACGTGTGTGTTTGTGTGTATGAGAGTGTGTCACTGGTGCAGTGTGTGTGTGTGTGTGTGTGTGAGTATGGGGGTGTGTTATTGGCGCAGTGAGTGTGTGTATGAGAGTGTGTCATCGGTGCAGTGTGTGTGTTTTTGTGTGTGTGAGTGTGTCACTGGTTTGTGTGTGTGTGTGTGTGTGTGTGTCCCACTGATGCAGTCTCTATGGGACATGCAATGCCAATTTCTGAAAATTCTGGAAATGGGGGCCTGTGTGTTCAAAAAACAGGTAAGTAAGCGACGCTGTGTGGACTCTCTCGCCACACGTGTTCGGTGGCTCTGAGCCACTTCCCCACAGCCTGCAGCCGCCGCCAGCAGGCGTGCATGCAGGAACAGCCCCGCCAGACGGGTTGGTGAACAGTCACCATGTATTCCAGTCTCCCCACTCCCGTCTCCCTCCCGGCCCCCCTTCTGGCTCTCCCAGTCTCCCAGTCTTGTCTGCAGCTCAGGCCCGAGCACTGGGGGCGGCGAGTACCCCAGGTCAGACAGCACAATCAACACACACACACACACACACACACACACACACACACACACACGGCCTCCCCTCCTGGGGAAGCGCTCCTCAGACAAAGGTCCCCTGCCAGGAGGTCTCTCCAGGGCGGAATTTCATCTAGGGGCGCATTTCTCCTTCCCTTAGTCCAACAATCACTTAAACACTCATCTTAATTCTACTTCTTACTAGTATTAGTCATCTTGTAGGGACACAGTCAGAGATACATCAAGCTTGTAGGGTGGCTCTCCTGGGGACATCTCGCTGTAGATCCCAGACTACAGTGCTCAGGCCAGATCAGTCTTTCCTAGCCCTAGCAGGATCCTTGTCCAGGTGTTTCTCTGTGGATCATGACAGAGTTTGTCCATGACTGTGCTCTTCACTCATAGGTAAGTATTATGGCCCTTGCTCTGTCCCGCTTTGATGCCAGGGTAGCTCACAGCTTGCCCTGGCTCTGTCCACTCCCTTCGTCCCGACCCTGCTTTGGGTGCGAGGAACTAAGGGCCACTGAGGCTTAAGTCAGGTAAACAGATGCCCAGAAGTTAACATTATTCCGAGTCAATTCACTCTCAAGTTACAGAAGCATAGCACGAACTGTCTTCCCGTCCACACAAAGAGGACGTTAAACTATGCAAAGGACACAAGGGAAGGAGAAAGCAATATTTCACTAACAAATACAAAACCCAGAAATTTCTGAGGAATTTGACTTTACAAGTCACAGGTACTGCTTAGGGGAAATAGGTGGTTAACAGACAGGGAAGCGGAGCATAGAGAAATTAAAGAGATCCCAAGGAAGTAGGAGTGCTCCGAGAGCACTGTGACGGGCAGAGGAGGAAGCACAAACCAAGGTGACCCTAGAGTAAGCCGTTCCCGAGTGCTCTGGTCCCCTGGGAGGTACTGAAGGCCAGTGGCAGGTGTTGGCCTTGATCTGTGGCACCCGGAACCCTGCTCAGGTCACAGAGAGGACACTCTGGGGGCTGGGGAAATAGCCCAGGGATGTGGCAGTTGGCTTCACACAGCCGGCCTGACTCAGCCTGGCACCGCACAGGTCGCTACCCCGACCAGGAAATTTGCTTAGAGAAATGTGAGGAGAGGGGGGGAGGGGGAGGAAGGGGGGAGGGAGAGAGAGCCAAGGTGGGGAGACAGAGAGAGAGAGACGAGAGCCAGAGAGACAGAGAGCAAAAGGGGCTGTTTAAGAAGGGAGGGATGGAGAGATGGGGTCACTGGCCCTGGGCGGGAAATGGCCATCAGGGAGGAGTGTCCTGGTCTGGTGGGGGTAGGAGACGCCACGTGTGCCACCCAGTCCGTCTCCCCTGGTCCCCTTAGAGGGGCTCTCCCAGGCTTCCGGAAGGCTCTGGGCCGAGATTCTGCACCGCTAAGGCTTTCCAGGCTCCCAGCCGGGGCCCAGTGCTCGCCAGCCCATACACTCACACCATGCACACACGCACACACACTCACACTGACACACACCATCATGCCTGCACACTTAGACACACACTCACTCATGCTGACACAGCAATCACACCTGCACACTTAGACACACACTAACACACACTATCACACCTGCACACTTAGACACATACATATATACACCCACACTGACACATATACCACACATACACAGTCATACACTGACACACATGATATCAAAAGGCAGGCACATGCACATACACTGACATGGCCCTGTAGATGCTAGCACAAACACAATCACATGACACACATACACACATGCACACATGTAGGCACACTCACATGTTCACATTTCACATGCACATACATGTACTGACACACAGCCCTACACACAGATAGAGTCGCATACATGCACACAGATGCTTCCACCTCACTCTCACATAGACACAGTCACACCCATGATCACCCTCTTGCTTGCACACTTATTCTCTCCAATACAATCACATACACACACATGCTTGCACACTCACCCTCTCTGATACTGTCACATACATGCACCACATGCTTGCATGCTCACCCTCTCTGATACTGTCACATACATGCACCACATGCTTGCATGCTCACCCTCTCTGATACTGTCACATATATGCACATACATGCTTGCATGCTCACCCTCTCTGACAGTCACATACATGCACACACATGCTTGCACGCTCACCCTCGCTGACAGTCACATGCACACACACTTGCGCGCTCACCATTACTCTGACAGTCACATATGTGCGCACACACACACACACACACACGCACACACATGCTCCATGCCGCCCCCACTCTGACTGGCCCAGAGCGTCTCACCGTGCCCTCACCTGAGGGGTCCTGTCCCTGGAGAAGCCCCCAGGCATGGGTGTTGACCCCCCAGGGTCAAGGCCCAAGAATGACCCCCGCTCAGTGGTTGGAGGCCGGGGGCCCGGGGGTCTCTGGGCCTGGGCCGTCACTCTCTCTCACCTGAGACGGGCCCGGAGGGGGTCGGCACCCGAGCAGGGCTGACGGCGGCCACAGCCAGCCGCGGTGTGTTGAGCAACCCCCTCCCGGTCAGGCGCCTTCCGGCCGACGGGGCAAAGGACAAAGCTGCCCTGTGAGTCAGTGAGATGAGGGACAGGCCGGACCGGCGGGTTTGGGCTCCGAGTGCGGGTCAGGCCACCGCCGGCGTCAGCGCCAAGAGCAAGCTGGGCCCAGGCTCACCCCAGAACGTGGGCCCTCGGGGAGAGTGTTGGGGGCTCCCCTGAGGGGGGTCCTCCAGAGCTCCTGTCCCAAGGGAGCAGCCCTGGCCCCAGCTGCAGGCGAGTCCAGCCCGCAAGGCGGTCAGCGGGGGCCAGGCCGCTTCCGGTCCTGCTCGCTGAAGGAGACATTCCCCTGGGGACTGAAGACCAGTTAGGAGAAGGAACACAGATGCACACACATGTGCCTGTGGCCACACACATGCACAGTGCACACGTAACACACGTGTGCACACACAATACAGCCGTGTGCCTAGCCAGGAGCACACACACGTATGTAAGCCCTGGCAGGTAAGTGTAGGCATATAAACGTATGAGAGGACACACCTGCTCTGCACACTTGCACACGGGGTGTACACACGTGCATCACTGAGCTGAGTGCGAGGCCTTCCCTTCTTTCCCGCTTCCTGTGGAGGGGTCCCCCTTCCAGCAGCCCCCCAGTGCTCTCCTGGCTCCCCCGTGGGGGCTTCCCAGTTTGGGGGCCGAGTGTGAGAGTGGCTGAGGGTCATAGAGAGAGCAGGGGGTATCCCCAACTCCCCCAGGGGCCTTTCGAACCCCAAATTACCTCTGGACCCCACAGCCATAGGCCCGTGGGACAGGGTCCCCAGAGACAGACAGAAGCAGGACAGTTTCCAGTGCCAGGTCCTGAGCCCCATTCAGCCCCACCCCTGCACACCTGCGGACAAGCAGGCCTGGACACCCTCAAGCCCATGGGTCCTGGCCGTGGGGGGGTCACAGGCCCCTCCTGAGGGGGTCCCGGCTGTGGAGGAGGGGCTGTGGAGGGTCCCAGGCCCCTCTGCAGGGAGCTGGGGTCTGAGCAGAGGGGGGCCGGGGAACAGCCCTCAGCCAGTGGGTGCCAGCTCAGAGCGGCCGCAGCCCTGACAAGCAACACCGTTTCCTTGTCTGAACGTCCCCGGCAGTCTGGAAGGGACTCACTGGGTACCCGGGGTCCCCCAGCTCCCCGGGGCCGCCCCTGAGGCCCCAAAGCCCTCTGCATCCCGGGGGGCGTGGGGCGGACAGGCTGCCCCCCCCTCCTGCTTCTCTCCCCCTTTCTTCTCTCCCTCTTCCTGCTTTTCTCTCCCTCTGCCCGCCTTCTCTGGTCTCTGTCCCTCTCCTGCTGCAGGGGAGACCCCTCCCCACCGCACCACCTGCTCTGACTCTGCTGCTGTCAGTGAGTGTCAGGGTGACCCCGAATGTCGCCAAGGCACTAACTCCCCCCGCAGACCTCTCCCCTTGCCCCCAGCCCCCTGCCCTCTCTGTCAGAGCTTATCCAGGCATCTCCACGTGTGGGGGCAGTGACGCCCCCCCAAGCTCCCCAGGGACCCACCCAGTAGGGGGAGCGCACGGCCCCCACAGGGGTGGGGTGGTGCCCGGGGCAGCTCTGTGGGTCCCTGTGGTGCTAGTCCACACAGCGGAGGGGAGGCCTGGGCAGGCTCGGGCCGCCCTCGGAGACCAGCAGTGTGTGTGCAGGAGGCGGGCAGGGACTCGGGAGGCTCTTTCCAGAGTGCTCCTTAGGGGATTTCCTCACCGTGTGTTCAGGGCCGGGACTGGCCCTCGAACCTCCTCCCCAGCCTCTGCTGGGCCTCACTCTGACCTTCAGGCTCTCCGAGACTTTCCTGAGCCATGGAGAAAGTTCCGGAAGACGGAAATCAGACCTGTGGGGGCAGTGCAGGCGCTGCCGGGAACGCTCGGACACGACGCCAAGCGCGAGGTCCAGTGGAGCCGGTGGACGTGCTGGGTTGGGGCCCCTCGCCGGTGAGGCCGGTGCGGTGTGCCGGGCCCGGCCCGGCCCGCGCAGTGACAGCGGGAACTGCATCTCTCAGAGTCACCCCAGGGCCAGGCGGCTGGCTCTGTGCATTCATGTTGTCTGTGCCTTCGTGCCGTCTGTGCCAGTTCCCTCCTGGGGAGTAAGGTCGGGGGACGGCAGTCTCCCTCGTCACGGCGTCGGAGGTGGCGTCCCGACGCGCAGGGTCAGAGCTGCGTCCTCGCTCCCGTCCCAGCCTCCCTCTCAGCAGGGCTCGGGGCTCCTTCGTCCGCTCTGGACAGCAGCCGGGTCTACTGGGCTTTGCAGGGACGCTCCTGAGTAACATACGGCCGTCGCCGGCCTAGGCTGGTCGTCTGCGCCTGGAGCATCGACCCCGCTGACGGGGTGAGGGGCTACTCAGCCCGTGGCTCCGGGTGTGTTTGTGCTGTTTCTACACGTGCATTTCCCGACCTGGCTGTGTTTGCTCTTCTGCCCGTCCTTACCCTTCTCTGCCTTGTTTTTCGCTTTCACAGACTGTCCCCAATGTGGGCGCCACCTTTTCCTCCCTGGGCTTTGGTGCTACCAACATATACTCTATTTAAAGAATCTTAGTTAAGTGTTTTGTTTTGTTCCTTGGCCACACCTGGCAGTGCTCAGGGCTGACTCCTGCCTCTGTGCTCAGGGGTCACTCCTGGTGGAGCTCAGGGGACCATATATGGTTCTGGGGATCAAACCCAGGCCATCCATGTGTAAGGCAAGTGCTCTACCTGCTGTACTATCTCTCTATAACCCCAATTTAAGCATTTTTAAAATTTTAATTAATTGATTAATTTTTTAATTGAATCATCATGAGAAAAGCTACAAAACTTTCAGGTTTAAGTCTGAGTCATACCATGATCAAACACCCATCCCTTCACCAGTGCACGTGTTCCACCACCAAGAACCCCAGTATACCTCCCATCCCACCCCTCTCCCTGCCTGTGTGGCTGATGATTTTCACTTTAATCTCTCTTTACTTTGATTACATTCAATATTTCAACAGAAAACTCACTATCATTATTTGGAATTTTTTTAAATTTATTTTATTTTTTTTTTGCTTTTTGGGTCACACCTGGCGATGCACAGGGGTTACTCCTGGCTCTTCACTCAGGAATTACTCCTGGTGGTGCTCAGGGGACCATATGGGATGCTGGGATTCAAACCCGGGTCGGCTGCGTGCAAGGCAAACGCCCTCCCCGCTGTGCTATCGCTCCAGCCCCTCATTATTTGGAATTTTCCCCCAACAATCAGACCTGCTGAAAAAGCATCATTTGATAATAAGTTTTCCATTGCTGAGAATGAAGAGCATGTGAGGTTTTGGATTTCTGGTATTTAATAATTAAGTCCAGAGAAATTTCTGCCAGAAGTTGCATCACTGCAAGCTCATACTTCTTTTTAGTGGACTCTAAAAGAAGGTGGTCGCCACGTTGCCGGGGAAAGGAAAGGCTGAGAGAGAAAAACCTTTCCCCTCCCAGGGCGGCATGTGGCCGTAGCTTAGTTCACAGTCTAGAGGCATTTCTGCAGGAAGCCGCTGGTGCCGAAAGTACTTAGCAGGCCTCTGGGATCATGGTTGCTCAGGAATGGAGGAGCCGTTTGTCTGTGGCCACTCGGGGTCTTATCTCCCCAATTTAAGCATTTTTATCTTAATTAATCATTTTACTTATTTTGCAAGTATCCCTCCTAGCAAGCAGTCTCAACAAAGCTTAAAGTTAACATGCTGGGATCTTTCTACTCTGTTTCTGCTTTCCTAGATGAACATAATTATTATAATGTTTCTATACCACTAGGGATAGTACTAGTTCTTCATGCAACTATTTCCTTTGTATCACTGTATTACTGTAGCACTGTCATCCCGTTGTTCATTGATTTGCTTGAGCAGCACCAGTAAGGTCTCCATTGTGAGACTTGTTACTGTTTTTGGCATATCAAATATGCCATTGGTAGCTTGCCAGGCTCTGTCATGTGGGCAGGATACTCTTGGTAGCTTGCTGGGCTCTCCGAGAGGGATGGAGGAACTAAACCCATGTCGGAAGAAAATGCCCTTCCTGCTGTGCTGTCGAAGCAGGCTGGAGCTATTTTCTTTGTATTTTATTTTATTTTATTTTTGGATTTTGAGACAAACCCAGCAATACTCAGGGCTTACTGCTGACTCTGAACTCAGGAATCACTCCTGCGGGGGCCCAGGGGGCCACACGGGGTGCCAGGGATGGAACCCAGCTGGGCCATGCACAAGGCAAGACCCCTCCTCGCTGTCCTGTCGCTCAGCCCCATTTCCTTTCTCTTTATTTAAAAAAAATTTTATGAGTGAATCACTGTGAGGTACAGTCACAAACTGGTGAACTTTCGTGTTTGCATTTCAGTCATACAGTGATCATTTACCCATCCCTCCACCAGTGCCCATTCTTCTCCACCAATGATCCCAGTATCCCTCCCACCACCCCCACCCCATCCCGCCTCTGCGGCAGGGCATTCCCTTTTGCTCTCTCTCCTTTTGTGTTGTAGTTTGAGATTGAGGTTTTACATGAACATTTTCAAGAATAGACCATGTGATGGGCCTATTTCCTTTCTCAAAACGCTCTCTGATTCTCCACGACCATAGTTTGGAGGTTGTTAGACATGCTGGGATATTTCTACTCAGTCATTCTTTTTCACAGTTGTAAACGTTGTCCCCCCGCATGAGTTTGGGGTCACTTCTTCTGGCCTATATTCTATGTCACCCATTCCACCTCTGGCGACTGAAAACGTGCACGCACATGTGGATCTGTGTGTTGTGTCTCTGGTATCACTCCAGCCTGCCAGGGAGATGATCCAAGCTTGCTTCTGGTTTATTTTCTGTGCTCGCGTATGATTTCCGAGTAAACACACTTATTTTGCCCTCTGTGTGTTCAAGGTCTTGTTCTGCTGCTTGTAAGTTCTGTTGATTTTTTTTAAACGATCTCTTATCATTTTAATTAAATTCAAGTTTTCATTGCTGTGTGCGGGGCGTCTCCCTGGGTTAAGGGACATGTTAGAGTTCCCCAACGGAAACAGAACCAGAAGTAGAAAGATGAGACATGGCTTGTAGCGATGGGTGACTGACAGAGGTAGGGCAAGGGGGGGCGAGGGGTCTACGCAGGCATCCTGTGGAGACACGGACGCAGCTATTCGTGTGTACATACGACAGAGATCGGCTCAGACCGTGCTGGAGGCCACGAGCCATTACCGCCACCAAAGGCTGGGGAACGAGGAAAGTCCCCGTGTCAGTGCCGGGAGCCGAGCCACAGGGGAGAGCAGTGCCGCTTCTCGTCCGTCTTTCTGTCCAACTCAGCACACACAGACAGACACTAGCTGCTTCTGGAGGGACCAGGCACCACCAACTAGCTGCTCAAGCCTTCCTCAGTGGTGACACCCTTTCAGGTATCACAAGGACAGGGCAGGTGAAAGGGGAGTCCAGGGGTTAGAACAAAAGGTGTTCTTGCACATGACTGACAGAGAGAGAGAGAGAGAGAGAGAGAGAGAGAGAGAGAGAGAGAGAGAGAGGGAGGGAGGGAGGGAGGAAGGAAGGAAGGAAGGAAGGAAGGAAGGAAGGAAGGAAGGAAGGAAGGAAGGAAGGAAGGAAGGAAGGAAGAAAGATTAAGGAAAGAAGAAAGAGTAAGGAAGGAGGGAAGAAAGATTAATAAAGAAGGAAGAGTGAGCAAGAAAGAGAAAAGAAAAAGAAAGAAAAGAAAGGAGAGAAAAATAAAGAAGAAAGAAAATAAGGAAGGAGAAAAAAGAAAAAAGAAATGAAGGGAAGAGAAAGAAAAAGAAAAAGAGAAATTAAGGAAGGAAGAAGAAAGAGAGGAAGAAGAAAGAAAAAAGAAAGGTGAGAAGGAAAAAAGAAAAAGGAAAGGAATCAAGGAGAGGAAGAAAAAAGAAAGAAGAAAGGAAGGAAGGAGATAGAAAGAAAGGAGAGACAAAGTGAAGAAAAGAAAGAAGGCAGGAAGGCAGGCAGGAAGGAGGGAGGCAGGAAGGAAGGAAGGAAGGAAGGAAGGAAGGAAGGAAGGAAGGAAGGAAGGAAGGAAGGAAGGAAGGAAGGAAGGAAGGAAGGAAGGAAGGAAGGAAGGAAGGAGAGGCTCCTAGTCCTTTTGCCATGCCCCTGGGACATCACCAACCTGGATCCCTCTAGGAGACAGTCTTAGCCATTTTTGTGGTCACGAGAATAGGGTCCTGGTGGTCAGAGCCGAATCCTAAGGGCACTTGCCTGTGCTGGGTTGGTGGGAGGCCGCTCCCGGGAGAGTGGAGGCAGGTACCGGCCCGGTAGCCGCCTTGCCCAGGGCTGGGTCAGACCAGCTCTGGGGTTTTAGTTTGCTTTTTTGTTGTTGTTTTTTGCTTTTTGGGTCACACCCGGCGATGCACAGGGGTTACTCCTGGCTCATGCACTCAAGAATCACTCCTGGCGGTGCTCAGGGGACCATATAGGATGCTGGGAATCAAACCCGGGTCACCCACGTGCAAGGCAAATCCCCTATCCACTGTGCTATCACTCTGGGCTTTAAAAACCTCCCCCTCGGGGGCTGGGCGAGCACAGTGGAGAGGGTACTCACCTTGCACGCGACCAACCTGGGTTCCTTCTGGGCATCCCATAGGCCCCCTGACCCCACCAGGAGTGACCCCTGAGTGCAGAGCCAGGAGTAAGCCCTGAGCACCCCAACAATTCACCCTTTCCCCAGCGTAGAACTTTGGGGTGTGGATGGGGTGGGGTGTGTTCTGGCCAGCGTCCCCGTAGAAGCCCCTGACTCTGTCACTTCCAGCACTGCTGCCCCACGGCAGGTGGCAGGGGGGGGGGGGACTCGGGGTGCCGCGGCCTGACTGCGCGCTTCCCACTGCAAGTCTGAGGGTGTCCCAGAGCGTCGTGCAGTGTTAGCTGTGACTCGAAAGGACACGTGCCCCAGCCACGGCCGCTGCTTGCGGAACGGGGATTAGTTAGAGCGGTTTCCAAAGGAGCTTCCTTCCGGCGTGCCCCCACCCTGGCCTCGCACTGTTGCCCTGTTTGTGGGATTGTCACTTGTGGTCGGCTTGGAACGTCCTGTTGTGAGATCCTCACTCACGGGATCCTGCAGGCCTCTGCTTGGGGCAGTGGAAGTTGTTGCTCTCTGTGTGTGTGTGTGTGTGTGTGTGTGTGTGTGTGTGTGTGTGTGTTTGGGGGCCACACCCGGCGGTGCTCGGGGCTTACTCTTGGCTCTGCACTCAGGGATCACTCCTGGTGGGGCCAGGGGGCCATACGGGGTCTGGGGACGGGACCCGGGTTGGCCGTGCGTGGTCAGCACCCTCCCAGCTGTGCCGTCTCTCAGCCCGGTTGTTTCCTGCAGTGTTGCTGGGACTCCCTGTGTCAACAGCTCCCGTGTCCCCTGTCTTAGGGCTAGGAGTGGCCGCGGCTGCTTGATTCCGTGGTTCCACGGCTCCAGGAACTTGCGGTGGGGGGCTCGCTGGTTCTGAGCTCGGCTTCCTCCTCCTGGAACCCCCTGGAGAGACGGGAATGGGCTCCCTGCAGCCCCCCCTGCCCCTCACTTCCAGGTCCCACTGGCCAGAAGTGGGCTCGTCTTCGTCCCCTCCATCCCGCCCCTCCCCCACCTGCCCAGTGAGCAAGGAAGTATGTGGTCCCCAGTAAAAATTCCAGGAGGTCATTGGGAAGAGGGGGCTGGGTGTGGAGAGGGCTGAATGCAGAGCACACACCTGCAGAGGGCCGGTGACCCCCAGGGGCTTGGGCCTATGGTGCCATCCTGCACCAGGAGAGAGCACGAAGGTGCCCCGGAGGGCTGGGGCCACGTGGTCCCAGGGGGACCATCACCCCAGGAGGGCAGCAGAGCCTGGACTGGTTCGAGGTGGCCAGAACGTACCAGGAAAGTCCAGTTCCAGGGGAATGCTGCCCGGGAGGGCCGGGGACGGGCCAGCACGTGACCCAGGCCTCGGGTCTCAGGCCAGTTAACGAGCCGCTCCTCTCCCGGCCCCAAGGCACCCACACACTCGCGGGGCCAAGGGGGAGCCTTCGGGGACAGCCCCTGGCCCCTGAAAAGAGGTTCATTTATTCCTGTTCCGTTCTGGGTTTAAGCGGGGCCGCCAGGTCGGGGGTGCTGGCGCTGGGGGACCCGTGGCCGGTCGGGGCTGCCTGCCCCTCTGGGCGCCTCCTGGGTGGGTGCGTGGGGGCAGGGCAGGCGCCGGCGGCTCCCTGGAATTCTCCCGAAAAAAACTCCAGCCGGGGCTTTCCTGGGGGGGAAACTCCTCCTCCCTCCCGCGCGCTTGGAGGTGTCGCCGCGGGCAGCGGGTCCCGCCCCCGGGATTAAAGCTCGGTCCGGGCCGGCCCGGCCAGAGTCCCGCGCCGGGCGAGGAGGCAGAGGCCGGCGGGACTGGACGGGACGGGCAGCCGCGGGGGCCGCGCAGGTACGCGGGTGCGGGGCGCGCGGGCCAGGGGCAGCGCCAGGTGAGCGCGGCAGGTGCGGGCGGGACGGGACGGGCAGCCGCGGGGGAGCGCCGGGACGCGGGTGCGGGGCGCGCGGGCCAGGGGCAGCGCCAGGTGCGCGCGGCAGGTGCGGGCGGGACGGGACGGGCAGCCGCGGGGGAGCGCCGGGACGCGGGTGCGGGGCGCGCGGGCCAGGGGCAGCGCCAGGTGCGCGCGGCAGGTGCGGGCGGGACGGGACGGGCAGCCGCGAGGGCGCGCAGGGACGCGGGTGCGGGGCGCGCGGGCCAGGGCAGCTCCAGGTGCGGCGGGGCCGGGCGCGCGGAGTTACGCGCCTGCCCCGCGCTGCCCCGCGCTGCCTCGCCAGAGCCCAGCCAGGGCCGGGGAAGGAGACTTGGGTGGGGGGGGGTCTCGGCCCGCGGAGATCTGGGCTGCGCCCTTCCCCTTTGAGGGCCCGGAGGGCGGGGACTGGCGACGCATCTGGGTCGCAAATCTCGACAGTCACCTGAACTCTCGGCTCCCTTCTGCCGTGGGGGCGGGGAAACTGGAGGCGCGCGGCCTGGGGCGGGCAGGGTGGTGCAGCCCCTCGGGGCCAAGGCCAGCACACCTGGCCGCTGCGCTCTGCTCACCGGCTCCCCTGGAATGGGGCCGGGCACCCTGCATTCCGGAGCGGGCATGCTGTCCCCGAGACCAGAGTCGCGGGCGCCCTGTCGGCAGCCTCCGGGCTGGGCGGAGGAGCCGCTTCACACCCCAGACTCCGGGAACTGGGGCTTCCAGCCCTGGTTCTGCGGCATTTTCACTCTGGGACCTAGGGGCGATGGGGGGGGGGGGGCTGTCTCCACAGAACAGAGCAGGGCACTTGGGGTTCGGAAAGCGCAGGGTTTCAGAGAGTGGTGGGGCCTTGGGTACAGCCTCCTGGGGGCTGGGGGTGGCACACGCCTTGCTTCAACAGAGTCCTGGGCGCCCCCCGCCACAGGCGACCAGGCCTTCCGGAAAGTTCCAAAGGCAGAGAAAAGGCGGGACAGCTGTTCCTGGGGTGTGGGGAAAGCCAGCCCAGCCGTGTGGAAGGGGCAGCCTAACCCAGGAGATGGGGGCCCTCCAGGAAACGGGGGTGCAGGAACTGAGAGGCACCCCCAAGCTCTGAGGCCACCAGCGCTGCAGTGAGGGGCCCCCAGGAAGTCGTGGGTCACCCTGGGCTCCCATGGCCTTAGCATGGCCGGCGTGCCCCCTCGCAGCTGCTCTGACTGGAGTCGGAATGAACGGCAACACAGCCCAGACAGCCCCGTGGCCTTTGCTCTGCCCACCTCCTGAGGGGCTGACGGTACCAGCCAGGGCCAGAGAGATCGTCCAGGGGGTAGGCCACAGCCTTGCTTGAGGCCCATCCTGGAATGACCCCAGCACCGCTAGGAGGGATGTCTGAGCACCACTGGGAGTGGCCCCAGGGCACTCTCCCTCCCTCTGGCTCTCTCCCTCTCTCTCCTCCCCTCTCCCCCCCCTCCTCTCTCTCCCTCTCTCCTCCTTTCTCTCTCCCTCTCTCCCCTTTCCCTCTCTCTCCCTCTCTCCTCCTTCTCTCCCTCTCTCCCTCTCCCTCTCTCCCTCTTCCTCCCTCTCTCCCTCTCTCCCCTCTCCCTCTCTCTCTGTGTCTCTGTCTCTCTCTGTCTTGCTTTCTCTCTCTCTGTCTCTTTGTGTCTCTCTGTCTCTGTCTCTGTCTCTCTCTCTCTCTGTCTCCCAGCACCTGCTCTCTCTGCTGGTGTGTGGTGCGGCTTGGCCATGGCTGTCATTCTCAGCCACCTCCCTTTCAGGGACCTCCCAAGGCCTCCTTGTTTCTCCAGACGTTGTGGCGGAGGAAACAGGTCCGGGGATGGCTCCCGGGACCCCGGGAGCTTAGCTGGGGAGGTGGTGGCGTGAGGCGGCCCCCCACAGCTCCCTGGAGCCTGGGGGACACAGCTGGGGGGGAATCAAGAGTGGGGGGGAGGGTGACCTGCCCAGGGACCCCACTGCAGGAAGTGGGGCGAGGACCACTCCTCCCCTGAGTGTGGGCCCCTTCCTTCCCAGGCCGAGGGGGGCCTGGCATTTCTGGGGGAGACAGGGGGAGAAGGAAGCCAAGAGGCCGAGACTTCTGCCAGCGTCTCCTGGGAGCCCCTGTTCCCACTTTCCCCCCTTTTGTTTCTGGGCCAAACCCGGCCTGCTCAGGCCTTACTCCCAGCTCGGTGCTCAGGGTCCCTGCTGGTGCTGACCGTGGGGCTGAGCAAGGCCCCGCCTCTCTGGCCCCGCAGAGGCTCCCTCTAGTGCTGGCCCCGTGGGCGAGGGCCGGCATTGGACATGTCCCGGCGCCTCCGCACACATGTGGTTCTGTCTCGGTCCAGCTGCGGTTCCGAGGCCCGGGGAAGGCAGCAGCTCAGACCCCAGCATGGGGCTCAGGAGTCAGCTGGTCTGTAGCTTCTGGAACTTTCTGGGTTTGGGAAGCTGCCCAGGGCCACAGACCCAGGACGCCTGAGAGTCATGGCCAGTTGGGGAAACTGACCCCGCTGTAGAGAAGGATCTGGAAGATTGGGTGGGGCCGGGGGGTGCGGGGGGCTTCCGACCCCCGTTTGCCCACCCTGCTGTCTGCCAGGGCCCCGGGTGGCCACAGCTGGCTGCTCTTCCTGGCCCTTCTTTCCAGGGCACCTGCCAGACCCCCAACCTGGGGTATACCCCCAGCAGTCTCCCCTGTGGGAAGGCAGACGGGCTCGGGAAGTGGGGTGCAATGTCGCAGATCTGAGCCCTGAGGTGTGCGTGCGGCTGGCCGTTGTGAGCTCCTTCCTGGCACGGGGGCAGGAGCCTTGGCTGGCCCCCCAGGGGCAGTGGGCTGGGGACCCTTGACTCCCACTGCACCTGAGGAAGAACAAGAGCGGGGGTAGGGGGTCTCGCAGCAAGTGGGGGCTCAGGAAGGAAGAGGAGGTTGTGTCCCCCCCATGTCTGAGCACAGGAAGCATCAGGAGGAGAGTGTGTGGCGTGTCTCGGTCAAGATGACATCGCAGGGGGAGGCTGGGAGGGGCAGGGACCCCACGGAGCAGAGGTCGCAAACGGGGAACTTCTTTTGGTGCTGGGGTGGGGGGAGGAAAGTGCCCCAGGTGTTGGGCTGTGTCTGGGCCGGCCAACAGGTGTGTGTGTATGTGTGTGTGTGTGTGTGTGTGTGTATGCATGCACAGCTGTACAGATGTCATGTGCACGTGTGTGTGTGTGTGTGTGTGTGTGTGTGTGGGCGGGGGGGAGGTGCAGAAACATGAGGGTGCAGAGTGTGTGGTGGCGGGGGTGGTGGCTTGGGGTGGGGGGTGGCATGGGAGTGGGGGGTGGCATCAGAGGTGTGTGGTGGCCCTGGGGGCCGTGACAGCACCGGGGGATGTGGTGGAGTTGGGGCATGCGGCACGGCACAGACGCCATACGTGCAGGCGTGGGCTGGGACCTTGGCTCCGGGCACTGGACCCGAGATGCGGCTGGGAGGGCAGAGGGTGATGAAGGCCGGTGGTGGTGTGTGTGGCAGTGCCCGGGCTGGGACTCCCAGCCTCTCCCTGCCACGTGCCCTCTGACCTCACCCAGGTGATGGGACTCGGGCGCCTGAGTCGGGTTCTCTTGGCACGGCCTTAACTTCCGGCCCCTGCACAGACAAGAGCTACGTGTCACCCCCCCCCCCAGCCCCCACGTGCTCGGGAGCGGGTGAGAAAGGGCGCCCAGGGGCGCTGAGAACCGTGCCAGGACCGGCCTTTCCTGGGCACCCGCAGAGCCCCCGGAAGGAATCCTGGTGCCCTGAGCAGCGCCCGAGAATCCTCCTGCTCTAGTGCTCAGGATGCGTGGATGGAGTGACCCTCCCCGCAGACAGTCCCGGGCAGGCTGCCGTCTGTCTGCCACAGACTCCCCGCAGAGTGACCGGGGCCCGCCACAGGCCTGGAAGCCGTCCACTTGGTTTCCTCTCTCACATGCCTCTGGGGCAAGCCCTGCTTCCTCGCCCGGGGCAAGCCCTGCTTCCTCGCCCGGGGCCTGTCTCCTGGTCACCTCCTTCCCGCCCGTGGCCTGTCTCCTGGTCACCTCCTCCCCGCCCGTGGCCTGTCTCCTGGTCGCCTCCTTCCCGCCCGTGGCCTGTCTCCTGGTCACCTCCTCCCCGCCCAGAGCCTGTCTCCTGGTCGCCTCCTTCCCACTGGGACCGGGGCCCCAGGAGGGAGAGGGCAGCTGAGCGCAGGGGTGCCCAGCCCTCGCCCTGACGGAGTCTGCTCTCCTCCCGGCTGTGCGTCTCTCTCTCAGGTTGCAGGTTTGCTCCCCCGGCCCTGGGAGTCAGAGCACAGCGGCCTCATCTTCACGTGGAACAAGGCCAGAGCCCAGCATGGTTCAGCTCTGGTCCCCAGTGGAATCTTCCGGAGCCAGAAGCATTCCTAGGGGAAACTCGAGGCCCCGGCTGGCCGTGATGTGGCTCTCCCTCGCTCTCTGTGCCTCTGCCTCACGGGGCCAGTCCCTGGGAAAGCCCCTGTTTTAGTCCCGTCCACCGTCTGACTTCAACTGTCACCGACACCCGCTGTCTGCCATAAACATTCCACTGGCCGGCCCGGAGCACGCACGGGCAGTCTGGTGGGCCCTCTGGACACTCGCCCCTGGACAGGCCCTGCTGCCGGGCAGCAGGAAGCCGGCACAGACGCCGAGGCCAAGGCGGCGGACATCACTTGCCCGCCCCGCTCTCACCTTGGGTGTCTGTGAGGAGCAAAGGCCCATGTGGTGGCGGCAGGGGACCAGCGCCCGGCGCCGAGGGGACCCTCCGTGAGGGACCCAGATCCCGGGAGCTTTGCTTTGGCCTTTCCAGACCCCAGCTGCTGTATCGCTGGCACGTCCTGGCTCAGGATGGCCTGAGAGCACCCGGCCAGCAGGTTAGCGCCGTAGTGGACGGCCCTGGTGGACGGACAGCTGGGCCCTGTCTCTCCGTGGAGGTGCTGTCGCCGTCGGGGGAGCTAGGTGGCACCTGAGCGCTTCCAAACCTCCCAGGACCATTGCTTGGTTGCACGAGACTTTCCAGAACCAAGACTGAGCCTCCGTCCAGGTCCCTTGGGTGCCGGGAAGAATGTCACCAAGCACCTCCTTGGAGGCACGCCGAGCCCGTCAGACGCTGGTCGGGGAGAGCGCTGGGAGCCCGTGGGGACCGACACGTCTGCCCGGGGGTGCCATCGACACGGCCTTCTGGTCCCCGTGGCCCCGGGCGGCCAGCACATCTCTTCCAGGGGGACGGCTGGCCCTCCCTGTCTTCTGTGCCCAGGCCTGATGTGGCCGGGATGGCCACGTGGGACCGGCCGTGTGGATTTCCGTGGGGCCCGGTGCGCCCGCCTTGCCCGGCTGCCCGGGGCTGGCCAGGAGGTTCTCGGATGACTGGGAAGCACGGATTGCCTCCGGGCTGGGCCCGGCCTCCCTCCAGACAGCTCCTGCGCAGGGCAGGCCGCCAGCACGATCAAATGTTCATTTCCTGAAACTTCAACCAAACCTGCAGTGGGGAGCTGGGCGAGCCCCGCCCCCCACCCTGGAAGCCGGCCTGAGCCATGCACGGCGCTTTGGAACATGATCCCTAGACGGGCATTCTCCTGCTCCTGCAGGGGGGGGCGGGCGGGGGCAGCGTCCAGCCTGGCGCCCCTGCGGGTGGCTTCCGGCCCCTCTGGACAGACCCTCGCTGCCCATCTGCGAGTCAGCGCCTGTCAGACACAGAAGAGCCGGAGCTTCCGACTCCTTATTTGGGGGGGTTCATACCCCCAGCAGGTGGAGGGACCCCAGGGCCTAGGGGCAGGGAAGAGGCCTGTGGTGCCACAGGTGGAACCCGGGCATTTGCTCGAAACTCGGGCCCTGGCTTGGCCTCCGGAGAATCTTCCAGAGGCCCAGAGAGACAGGGCTTAGGCATGTGCCTTGCATGCAGCACCCCATCAGCATGGCGTGGGGGGCTGGCGTATTGCCAGGGTTCACTCCTTGCGTGAGAGCGAGGGGGGCCTGGAGCAAGGCTGGGCCTGACTCGAGTGCCCCAATTGTTTTCGGGAGGCTGAGGATGTAGACAAGCTCGGAGACCCCCTATTTGATCCTCCCGGCTCCACCAAGAAAGTCAAAGCTCTCCATGGGAACTGGTTCTTCAGGGAAGTGTGTGTGTGTGTGTGTGTATGTGTGTGTGTTTGTGCATGTGTGTGCACGCATGTGCATGCTTGTGTGCGCATGTATGCACATGTATGTACGCATGTGTGCACATGTGTGTCTGGTGTATGTGTGTGTGCATATGCATGTGTATGTGTGTGCAAGTGCATGTGTGTGCATGCGAGTGTGTGCATGTGTGTGTGTGTGTGCACGTGTGTGTTTGTAGGGGTGGGCTTTGGGCCAGCCCATCTGTGCTCAGAGGCTACTCCCGGCTCTGTGCTCAGGGTCGCTTCTGCAGGAATGAGATGGGGGTCAGCTGCGTGCCCTTGATCTGGTTCTTGGATTTTTCTTTGCTTTGGGAGTCAGTAAGGTCCCGGTGTGTTGTTCTCGCGCCCAGAGCAGGCCCCAGGGTTCGAAGTCGCTCGTGTCCGTCAGAGCGGGTCTGCTCTGTCTGGCCTGTCCTTTACCTTAGGTTCGCCTGGAAGGCCCGAGGGGCTCCTGGCGGCCCGTGCTGGCCCGGGAGCACTTTCCAGAGGCAGCTCTGTGGCTCCCGGCTGCCCCAAGTGCCCGAAGGCTGCCCGCGCCTTCCGCTCCCCCCTGCTTCTGTGGTGTGGGAGCCTCCTCCTGCAGTGCTCAGGTCCCCTGGCTCTGTGCTGAGGCATGCCTCTGGGGGTGCAGCGCCCTCCCCGCTGCACTGTCTCCCCGCCTCTGCCCTTTGAACCTTCCCAGCGTGCCCGGGCGGCGGTGGGACCCGTGTGTGGTGGTGCGTGGCCGTCTGGCCACCTGGCAGAGTTCTCTCCTGGGGGCTGGGCGGGAGAGCGGTCAGCGGCAAAGGCTCGCCCGGCTCAGCCCCACACCCCAGATGGTTCTCGAGCACTGCGGGGTGTGGCCACAAAGCCAAGCACCCAGGAGAGAGGGTGGGACCCCACAGCTCCTCTACACAGGCAGGAGGGTGCCTGAGAGATGGGACGGGGGGGCTTGGTGCCCAGTCCCCCCTCCCAGTCCCGCTGGGTGTGGCCCAAACTCCCGGCTGGGGCTGGCAGACACTCTTTGGGAGGACGTGGCTCAAGGCTAGCACATTGGCCTGTGTGCGGCTGGCTCGGCTCCACCCCCCTCCCCCCTGGTCACTCCGGCACACGCTGAGAATAGCTCGCTGGCATTCTGGGTGCGGGCCAAAGCCAACACACACACACACACAGGAAAAAGATAAAGTCAAAGGCCTGTCAGGTGTGACCTCTGCAGGGGGCCAAGGAGAGGCTCGCACCAGCACCAGCCCCGGCTGGTCCCCCTCTGGCTGGTCCCCCTCCCGGAGAAGGGGAAGAGCAGGGCCAGGCACCCCGGTACTGGCCAGGGGGCTCCATCGCCGCCTCCTCGGTCCGGGCTCTCGGGGGTTCTGTCCGGGCTCTCGGGGGCTCCGTACCTGCCTGCTGGCCTCGGCCTCCCTCGCTAAACTGGGGGCGACCTTTACTCCCGGGATGCCCCTGAGGGCAGGGCACAGGGAGAGGAGCCCCAGGAGGGCGCCTAAGGGAAGTGCACCCTAAAATCGCACACCCAGGCCCTGGGGCTTAGAGCTCCCCCCGCCCAGCTGCTTCCCTGAGTGACAGCTGTCTCTCCCCGCTGCAGCCCTGCTGACACTCCGACCCCCGCAGGATGGCGCTGAACCCGGTGAGTGAGTGCGGGGCGGCCTGGCTGTCTCCCCCCACACACCCCGCTGAGCCCACCCCCAGCTGTTTGGGCAGAGACCTGGGCCCCCCACCCCCATCTGGGTGAATGATTTCCTCTCACATGCCTTTCTCTTCTTTTTCTTATTCTCGGTTTGTCTTGTTTTCGAGCCACACCGGCGATGCTCAGGGCTTCCTCCCGGCTCTGCACTCAGGACTCACTCCTGGTGGTGCTCAGGAGTCCATATGGGATGCCAGGAATCGAACCTGGGTTGGAGGCATGCAAGGCAAACACCCTCCCCACTGTACTGTCACGCCCACCCTGGCAGGCCCTCTTCAGTCAATTTTGACCCTGTGGGTTGAAGTGCTGTTGGCCGACAGGGTTTCACGAGAACCCCCCCCCCCCCCCCCGCTCCCAGAGAGCCGCAGTCCAGGCCGTGGCCGGGCAGCAGAGCACTCGCCTGGCCCCGCAGAGAAATTTATTTCATGAAAACTAAACTTGAAGCATTCAGGTATCTCTGCCCAAACCCGCCTTCTCTGGCTGGGCTCACGGCCAGTGAGCACTGGGCAGTGGGAAGCTGCTTCCCGTGGGGACCCCCCGCATCAGCACCCAGGGAAAGACAGGGTCCTGCCGAGGGCGGGGGGCGCCGGGAGCACCTGCAGCCTCCAGGGGATCCCAGTGACAACTGAGAGGCCAGGAGGGGCCTGAGGTGGGGGGCGGGAGCCCCGATCATTCTCCCCATCACAGGATTCCCTGAGCACTGCAGGGCCTGCTGAGCCCAAAGCAAACGAAATACTTAAAACTGCCCACTTTGCCCCAGAAACCCCCTCCCGAGGTCGGGGTCCAGAAGTGCCCGCCCCAACCACGCCTGGGTGGAGCCAGGACCTGCTCCCCACAACCCACCCGAGCCTCTAG
This sequence comes from Sorex araneus, assembly GCF_027595985.1. NCBI lineage: Eukaryota > Metazoa > Chordata > Mammalia > Eulipotyphla > Soricidae > Sorex > Sorex araneus. The sequence goes on from NC_073303.1 coordinate 52,120,588, forward strand.
ATGCCCACTGGGTGGCGGTGGGCACTCACGGGCACCTGGCTGTGCCCCCATCTCCGGGGCAGAGAGCGACTCTGCCCGGACCCCCAACGTGGCTCTCTGGAGCCTTTTGACCGTCTGCGTCAGCCCTGCCCATCTCAAGTGCTCCAAAGGGCAGCAGAGCACAGGCACTCGGCAGGCGTCCGTGGGCAGGCCAGTGCCCATCCCTGGGGGTGGACCGGCCCCCGGGGGTCTGCGGCCTCTCAGGCCCCCCGAGAGAATAGCGCCCCCTCACTTCCGTTTCCTTGCTCAGGGCTCGGCCCCCGACGCAGGGCCTTACTACGAGAACCGCGGCTACCAGCATGAAGGCCTGTACCCGCCCTCGCCCCTGGTCGTCCCCATGGCCCCCCAGGTCTACACCGTGTACCCGGCTCAGTACTACCCACCCGAGGTGCCCCAGTACGTGCCCCGGGGTGCAGCCCAAGCCTCAGCACCTGTCGTCCACGCTCGGCCCAAGGCCTCCCCGGAGACCCCGTGCTTCACAAGTAAGGCCACGGCGGGCGGGGGTCCCCGCACTCGGGCTCCGGCCACGGCATCTCTCCGAGTGGGCCGTCCTGCCCGCACAGGGCGGCCCCCGCCCCTCTGCCGCACCCAAGCTGCCAGCACGGCTCCACGGGAGAGAGCACGGGCTTGGCTCTGGGTCCAGCCCCGAGGACCAGGGGCAGCCACCGGCCGGCAGTCGCCCCGGCCAGCCAGAGGGGCAGGGCGGCCCGTGTCCCTGTGTCCCGAGTGCCGGCTCTGCCGGGGCCTCTCCCGGCTGTGCGGAACCACGTTCCTTGGGTCCTGAGGGCCAGACGCTCGAGTATCTTGTTTCTGGGCATTCGGGATCTCAGAGCTGGCCCTGGGGGTGGGGGGCGGGTGCACCCCTCCCCTCTCTCTACGCCCCTTCGACTGCGCCTCTCTTTGCTGTGCTCTTCTCCCTGATTCCTTCCTCTTACACAAGCAGGGAAATGTTCAGGCTGGGAAAAGGGTAACTCCCAGGCAGAACAAACAGGCCCGGTGGCACTCGTGGCATTTAAGTTAATTTGGGGAGCTGGGCACACAGGCATGTGCCACTTGAACAGTTCAGGATGAATGATCCAGTGAGTTTCCCAGAATCGCCACTCAGAAAAAAATCACAGTGAGCAATATCTGTTCCTCCAGGAGCTCACTCCCCCAGCCCTCCCAGGTCCCCAGGCCCCCGGCCCCCCCGGCCCCCAGCTCTTACTGACGTCATCAACTCATCGTTCTTTTTTTTTTTTTCCTGGTTTTGGTGTTTGTTTTTGAGCCACACCTGGCGCTGCTTGGGGCTTACCTCTGACTTTGCACTCAGGGGTCACTTCTGGGGGGGGGGCTTGGAGGACCATATAGGTGGTGCCAGGGGTCAAACCCCCAGCTCAGCCTGGCGAGGCAAGCTTCCCACCCTCTGTACTGTTTCCCGGGCCCCTTATTCTGAAAAGATAGGCTTTTTGGGTTTGGGTCACACAGTGCTCAGGGCTTACTCCTGGCTCTGTGCTCACTCGGAATGGCCCGCTGGGCTGTATGGGGGTCCGGGGTGTGAACCTAGGAGGGGCTGTACTCTGGTCGGGCACTCAGGACTCCCGCCCCCAAGCTCACTCGTCCTCCCCTCTCTGCCCCCATCTCCCTCCCCTCCCCACATTCTCTGCTGGCCCTTGAGTCTCGTGCACCCAGTAACAGTCACGCTGAGCTCGTGGGAGGGCCATGGATCAGGGGCTCAGGGGGCCACAGGCCAGCAAAGGCCAGAGGCTGCAGGAGGAAGCAGTGGGCGCTCCCCTGACCAGGAGGTAGCCGGTTCCTGGCCAGCTCCGCCCAGCGGGAGGTGCCTGGGCACATCAGCACCGGGTCCTGTCTGGGCCACCCAGACCCTCATCACCAGACGCCCGCTCAGTGGAAGGAAAGGGGGGTCAGGTCCCAGCCCAAGAACTAGGCCGCTGTCCACCACGGGGGTCCAACACGAAGGTCAGTCACCCCCTTGTCTCCCCGGGGACAGCCAGCGGACCATGTGCTGGTTATGCGGCTGGTGCATATGCGGTGTGTCCACTAAGAATCCTCCAGCCCTTGGCCCTTGCCTCGGGCTACCCAGCTGACCACCCGCTGGGGCAGCATGTGGCACCTTTGAGGGAGTCATGCTCCGCCCACCCTGGGGAGCAAGGCCTGTCTGTTCCGAGGCCAGGACGCTGGTCCCTGGCTCCCCCTGCTGGCCTGGCCAGCGGACACCTGGGCTTGTGGGATTCAAAGGGGGAACCACACGTGCTGCCTGGGATCAGATGGCACTGACCCAAACCCCCCTCCTCCTCCTCTCCCTCCCCCTCCACCTCTTCCTCTTCCTCCCCCTCCCCCTCCCCTCTTCCTCTTTCTCCCTCTCCTCCTCTTCCTCTTCGTCCCCCTCCCCCTCCCCCTCTCCCTCCTCCTCCACCTCTTCCTCTTCCTCCCCCTCCCCCTCTCCCTCCCCCTCCACCTCTTCCTCTTCCTCCCCCTCCCCCTCTCCCTCCCCCTCCACCTCTTCCTCTTCCTCACCCTCCCCCTCTACCTCTTCCTCTTTCTCCCCCTCCTCCTCCTCTCCCTCCCCCTCCACCTCTTCATCCCCCTCCTCCTCTCCCTCCCCCTCCACCTCTTCCTCTTCCTCCCCCTCCCCCTCCTCCTCTCTCTCCCCCTCCACCTCTTCCTCTTCGTCCCCCTCCCCCTCTACCTCTTCCTCTTTCTCCCCCTCCTCCTCCTCTCCCTCCCCCTCCCCCTCTTCCTCTTCCTCTCCCTCCCCCTCCACCTCTTCCTCTTCCTCACCCTCCACCTCTTCCTCCCCCTCCCCTCCCCCTCTTCCTCTTTATCTTCCTCCCCCTCCTCCTCCTCCTCCTATTCCTCCTCCTCCTCCTCGTCTTATTCCTCCGGTTACGGGCCACACCCAGCGATGCTCAGGGCTTATTCCTGGTTCTGCACTCAGGGGTCACTCCTGGTGATCGGGAGACCCTATGGGGCACCAGGGATCAAACTCGGGGTTGCCGTGAGCAAATCCAGCGCCCTGCGTGCTGTGCTGTCTCTCGGCTGCGACTTGGTTTCTCGAGCGTGGACCTGCTCCTTCCTGCTCTGCCTCATTCCTGCTCTTGTCCTCTGAAACCTAAAAGCTGCAGAGTCAGAGTCCGAGCGTCCCTTGTGCTGTGCACCCCGTGTCACCTGTGCGCGGTGGGGCTCCGTCAGTGGGAAGGCCCCGTCTGATGTACTCCCCCTCTCCTGCAGAGACCAAGAAGGTGCTGTGTGGGGTGCTGGGCCTGGGGGTGGTGCTGGCCGGAGTCGCACTGGCTGCTGTCCTGCTGTGGAAGTTCTGTAAGTGCAGAGGGAAGATTGGGGGGTTGGATAAGGGACTGGGGGCTGGCGGGGGCTGTGGAGGGCTCGTCAGGTGCCTCTGAACCCCACGCCCGCAGCGTCCCACAGTGGGAGCACATTAGGGGGTGCCCAGGCCCCTGGGTCACTGCACGGCCAGTGGGGCCCGCGTGTGGAAGCGGGAGCGGGGTCCTGCCCCTCTCCGGCTCTGCCCACTGGGCGGTGCTGGCGGCAGGGCCCGGCCCCAGCGGGAGGAGAGGACGGGGGTCTCCCCCATCCTGGGTGCGGTGGGGCTTCCTCGTCTCAGCCCGAGGGCCTCTCTGTCCGCAGTGGAGGACGACTGCGCAGTGGCGGGCATGGAGTGCGGCTCCTCCAAGATCTGTGTCAGCCCCTCGCACTGGTGCGACGGGGTCCTGCACTGTCCGCAAGGGGAGGACGAGAACCGCTGCGGTGAGTGGGGCGGGGCCGGGCGAGGTGGGTGGGGGAATGGGCGGGGCGGGGCAGAGATGGGCGGAACTAGGGCGGGGCAGAGATGGGCGGGACCAGAGCGGGTGTGGGAGTGGCTAGAGCAGGAGTAGGCGGGGCCATAGCCGGGATGGGCGGGACCAGAGCAGGGATGGGTGGGGCAACAGGTGGGGCCAGGGAGGGAATGGGTGGGGCTTGGGCAGGGCAAGGTCAGGAGTAGGCGGGGCCTGTGTGGAACAAGGGCAGGGGTGGGCAGGACCGGAGCGGAGATGGGCGGAGCCAGGGCAGGGATGGGTGGAGCTTGAACAGGACAAGGGCAGGAGAAGGCGGGGCCTGTGTGAAAGGGAGGGAAATGGGCAGAGCCAGATGAGAAATGGGTGGGGTTTGGGCGGTGCCATGGCAGGTGTGGGTGGGGCCTGAGTGAGGTGAGAACAAGGTTAGGTGAGGCCAGGGCAGGGACTGGGCGGGGTGGGCGGGGTCGGAATGGAGATGGGTGGGGCTGAGCGAGGTGAGCAGGGTCTGTGGCAGTGGTGTGCAGTGTAGGACAGGACATGACCCTGCGTGCAAGTGTGTGTGTGTGTGTGTGTGTGTGTGTGTGTGTGTGTGTGTGTGTGTGTGTGTTGGGTCTGTCAGGTTCTCAAGGCCCCTGGAGCTACTGCAGGGACACTGGGTCTGTCTCCGACTGCCCACCCCTTGCCTGGGTCCTGGTGCCTCTTCCCTCGGGCAGTCCACGTGCTCCTTGGTGCCCTGCACTGCGCCCACCTGCAGCTCGGTGGGAGTCTCCGCCCCGTTTCTCTGCAGAGGGGTCACCTGGGGTTGGGAGGGTGAGGCTGAGATGACAGCAAGGGTTGCTCCTGTTTCCTCCGTGAGCACATATGTGAGTGCTGTGTCCGAGCTCCCCACGCTAGGTGTCATTAGATATGTGAGAGTGAACAGACGCAGGATCCCCTGTTCAGGGCTATGTAGTATTCCCTCGTCTGGATTGACATGTTCTCACTAGATACATGTAGAAGCGCCCCAGGTGTGTGTTATCTGCTAGGAGTCTGAGCACTAGAAAGTGCGGAGGTCCAGTGGGGGTGACCCTGGAGAAAGGGGAGGGGCACCAAGAGAGAGTGAGGCCAGAGCTCATGGTCCCCAGAGGGGCACTGCAGCAGGCCTACAGAGCAGGCTGACGACGTGCTGTTGTGGGATGCTGCTTCCAGAAGGTTCTTGCTTATGTGCCACAGATCCCTCCTTAATTCTCAGGGCGTTCTGCCTCGTGGAGACCCCTCTCTGTTCCCCGCCCTCCCACGGTGCCCTGCGCCTTCCTCTTGGGAGAGGGAGGACCTGGGTCGGGAGGAGCTGTGCTTGTCATGTTGCTTCTTTATTTTCTTTCTTTTTGTTCTGAGGCCTTCGCTGGCAGTGCTCAGGGCTGACTCCTGGCGGGGCTCAGGGGACACTATGGGGTGCCGGGGTGGACCCCGCTGCCTGCGAGGCAAGCCTGCACATTCTGTTCCTTTAGACACAGGTCTAGGACTGACTCGGTGGAGGGGCAGGGCCCTCCCTGGGCCTGGCTCATCAGGCACTGCAGGGCCCAGGGCTGGGCCGGGGGATGTCCGGAGAGCTGGTTTCGGGAAACACCGCCATGCTCATTTTCTTTCTAAGAGGAGCCCAGTAGCGGCGCTGTTCCTCCTGACCACCTCCTGCCCGGCAGCCAGCCCCAGCCAGCCGGACAGTCCATGACCCACGGGTTCTGGGTTGCCCCTGCCCGGTCCTCTGTCTGACCCCCTCCTTACCTGAGCCCTACGCAAGCACCACACTTCCTGTCCAGTGGGTCCTGGCCCAGCCCCTTCCGGCTTGGGCGTCTGCTGAGTGGGCCTTCCTTCCCTGTTGAAAGAGGGCTGCAGTATGGCCCAGTGGGCAGCGCTTTGGGGCTCCACCTTGTGGGCCAGGCTGCGTCTGCTGGCGCTTCTGTGGTGGCCGTGGGGGCTTCTTCTGAGCTGGGCCATCGTGGGCAGGAGGGTGTCCCCCGGCCCCTGAGTGCCCCCTGGACACATGACGCTCACGGCCACTCTCCCCCCGCAGCCCGCCTCTATGGACCCAACTTCATCCTCCAGGTGTACTCGGCGCAGAGCGGGTCCTGGTCCCCCGTGTGCCAGGAGGACTGGACCGACAGCTACGGGCGGGCCGCGTGCCAAGACATGGGCTACCGGTGAGTGCGGCCTCGGGGGCAGGCCAGCGCTTCCTCTGCTCCTCCTGCCGGTGCTGGCCAGCCCCGGGCCTTCCCGCTGCACCCCTGCCGCTCTCTGGGACAGTGCTGCCTCCTCCCCGTGTCCCAAACTCCCGCCCGTCAGGACTGCTCGGTGCCCACTGCCGGGGCCCAGGGCGCTGGTCAGAGTCCTGGGGTGAGCGGGGAGGGCTGGGCGTTCTGGGGGGACACAGGTGCCAGCACCCCCTGAGCCTGTGTGCAGGAGACTTTGAACGGGGGGAGTGGTCATCCACTGTCCGTGTGAGAGAGGAGACTGGGCAGGGAGTGTCCCCTTCAGGGCTCCCAGCGGGGGGTAGACAGCCACCGGGCACCACTGGGGGGTGTACAAGTTCACCCCTTCCCTGGGGGGCTTCCCCTCGTGCCTGCTTCCGGGGTGCCCCCATGTCCCTCTCCGAGGAAGGAGGCTGGCGCTGGCACCCCGGACGAGTGACCCAAGGCTGCCCTGAACTGCAGGGGTGGACACAGCCGGGTCCAGCAGGACCTGCTGGAATTTTGCAGCGGGGGGCGTGGATTTGGCCCTGGGTGGGCCGGAGGCTGCTGATGGACGTCCGGAGCTGAGCGCGTGGGGCGGGCGTTCCCGGAGCAAGCGCGGTCCGGGAGACGCCCTGCCCGGCCGTGCCGCCCGGCGGGTCTTCACGGGGCTCGTGCCTCCGTCTGCGCAGGGGCAGCTTTTACTCCAGCCGAGGAGTCGTGGATGACAGCGGGGCCACCAGGTTCTTGAAACTGAACAAGAGCGCCGGCAATGTGGACCTCTACAAGAAGCTCTACCCCAGGTGGGTGCTTGGGGGACGGCCGCGGGCGCGTGGGAACCCCTCTGGGTCTGTTCCTCCCAGCGGCCGCTAGGGGCGCGCGGGAACCCCTCTGGGTCTGTTCCTCCCAGCGGCCGCTAGGGGCGCGCTGGTGTGCTCAGGGCGTGTGGGGGGGGGACGGGGAAGCAAGCGAAGGTCCTTCCCAGCAGCTCCGCCTTATGCCTCCCGGGGTGGCTGAGGTCATCTGCTCTGGATTAATAGGAAATACTGGCATGGGCCGAGAAAGAGCTTTCTCAGGCGCCAGTCCGCAGGCGGGGGCTCGTGGGGTCCTGTCCCCACGCAGCCGTCTCATCTGTCTGGTCTCAGATGTGACTGTCCCCACAAACGTTCCCCCGAAACACTGTCCCTGCTTCTTCTTCCACATTCCCCCTTCGTGCCCGTGGCATCACGCGCTCTGCTGACCCGTAGCCAGCTTTCGTCAGTGAAAGCGCCTTATAAATGTTTCTGCCGACACTGGATTCTGCACAGAGAGCACTTTCCCTTGAGCAATCTGCGCCTGCCGGGCCTCTGTTGCCTCACCTCCTGCTATTTTGAGCTGTCAACATCCCTGTACGTAACTTTTGCTTGCACTACCCATTCCTTCTTATTGTTCTATTTTTCTATTTAAAGCACCAGGACTTGCAATACTGTCAGAGACGAGGCAAACACACGACATTCCTCCTCCAGTGTTGCTTGCCTCCGCCATTGTCTTAGGGTCCCCTCCCACCCGCCCTTCACCCCCCCACATCAGAGAGGATGAAAACAGGAAGGCACATTTTTAGGAAGGGCAGGTGGTCCACTGGTCAGCGCCAGAATGATCAATAAATTCTCTTGTGGCTGGTGGCCTCAGGCACATTCCAAGGTTTCTAAGTAAAGTTCAATTATTCTTATCTAAGGTGCTTAGAAGGTCAAGATAAGAACCACTGTCCCCGCCCAGCCAAGGTGCTAGTAATTCAGGCCTGAATTTCTCTGGGGCCAGTTTCAATCCCTAGTGTTTATATATATATGTGTGTGTATATATACATATATAAAATATAAAATACTATAGAAAATATATAATATATAAATATATTTTAAAATTTTTATTTTCATAAGTTGTCCACATTAATTAATTACATTCAATATTTCAACACCAATCCCACCAGCATTGCACCTTCCCACCACCATTATTTTGAATTTTCCCACCACTATTTCAAGCCTGCCTGCCAGGGGCAGATGCTAGATAATTTATTTTCTATTGGTTATTATGGATATTGTTCAGACAGGCTCCACACATGAAGGAACCGGCAGAGGAACCCAGGTGTGTGGGATCCAGGGCCAAGATCTCCAAGGCTGCTTGGATCAGGACTGGGCCTCTTCCACCCAGATTCCCCATTTTCCAGTAGCTAGGCGGTCACACCCAGAAACTGCCCCCTGGTGCCGTGTAATCCCATCAGCAGCCAACATACAGAGACTATAAAACCAAGCTCCCAGAAGTGCACGACATCTGATAGCCTGGTTCTCCCTCTTGGAGAACCTGGCAAGCTACCGAGAGTTTCCTGCCCGCACAGGGGAGAGCCTGGCAAGCTCCCCATGGCGTATTCATTTGCCAAATACAGTAGCAATGATGGGTCTCATTCCCCTGACCCTCAAGAGCCTCTAATGCAGCACCATTGGGAAGGACGAGTAGAGAGAGGCTGCTAAAATCTCAGGGCTAGGGTGAATGGAGACGTTACTGGGCCCACTCGAGCATGTTGATATCAATGGGATGATGGTGATACAGTGATTATCATATCATGAAAGGTCACGCAGTCACGAAAGCAGCCGTGTGCTTCTGGAATTCTAAAATTGTAGTTGGCTGGGGTCCAGAGATATCTCTGTGGGGAGCTAGTACACTTTGAGTTTCACTGGGAGTCTCGGGATCAAGGTCATTGGTGTGTGGAGATGGAGCCCGGAGGCAGACGTGGGCGTGACAGCCAGGACCCTGAGCGGGTGGGGAGACGGGAAGGGATGGCCTAACTCTGCCGCCATGTGGCCTGGAGTCTCAGTCCCTGAACCCGTGTACCTGGGTTTTGCTTCTGGAAGCTCGCAGCTACCCGGGTTTCATCTGGAGTGGGCAGAGAGGGGACACCTGCTCCATCTGAGAGGCCCCGGGGAGTTGGCTCGGTACGGGGTCCGCAGAGATCTCCGGTCAGTCCCCGGTGTCAGTTTTCCCTTCGGAGTGTATGGAAGTTGGGCTGTGAGCAGGGCGCGGTGGGATTTGGGCGGAAGAAACAGATCCATGCGTGGGAGAAATAAGCTTCCCTCCCTCCCCCTGGGGGCTAGTGCGAGGAGCACTGGTCATTGGAGCTGTTTCTGAAATGAGAAATGCTGGTAGCCAAGTGGGTCTGGCCACTTCTCGCAGAGTGGATCATTATGGGGGACCCGTGGGACAGAGTCAACAGGCCCAGCGGGGAGCACTGCACTCTGCCTCAGCCCCCCTGAAGCCACCTTCACCCGACGCTGTTAGGGGCTGGCAGTTTTGCTTCTGTACAGCCCCGTTTTGGAACTTCTCGAGAAGTTCCGTATCTCAGAAGTTGCTTCACAGAATTACTTCAGAGTCTTAATCGGTCCATTTACTGATTGACATTTAAATTCCTGGTCCAGGGGGCTGGGAGAGAGCACAGCAGGTGGGGCCCTTGTCTGGGACACAGCTGGCCTGGCTTGGGTCCCTGGCACCGCACGGGGTTCCCCAGGCACCAGCAGGAGTGACCCCTGAGCCAGTCAGGAGTGATTCCTGAGCACAGCCAGGAGTGACCCCTGAGCCAGCCAGGAGTGACCCCTGAGCCAGCCAAGAGTGACCCCTGAGCCAGCCAGGAGTGACCCCTGAGCACAAACAGGAGTGACCCCTGAGCACAGCAGGAGTGACCCCTGAGCCAGCCAGGAGTGACCCCTGAGCACAGCCAGGAGTGACCCCTGAGCACAGCAGGAGTGACCCCTGAGCCAGCCAGGAGTGACCCCTGAGCACAGCCAGGAGTGACCCCTGAGCACAGCCAGGAGTGATCCCTGAGCACAGCCAGGAGTGACCCCTGAGCACAGCAGGGGTGACCCCTGAGCACAGCAGGAGTGACCCCTGAGCCAGCCAGGAGTGACCCCTGAGCACAGCCAGGAGTGACCCCTGAGCACAGCCAAGAGTGATCCCTGAGCACAGCCAGGAGTGACCCCTGAGCACAGCCAGGAGTGACCCCTGAGCACAGCCAGGACTCAGCCCTGGGAACAGCAGGTGAACCCCCTCCAAACCAAGCCAAAAACAAAAAGTGCGGGTGGGAGACTCTCGGTAGCTTGCCGGGTTCTCTAAGAGGGACAGAGGAATCGAACCCAGGTCGGCCACGTGCAAGGCAAAGGCCCTCCCCGCTGTGCTATCGCTCCGGCCCTGGTGCAGAGTTAGAGAGACAAAAGTGATTTTGAAATCTTTCCGTTAAAACTTGAGCATCCAGTTCAGAGTCCCGAGAGCTGCCGGCTCCTGGTATCACCCGGTGTGTCAGGCCGCTGTATCAAGCTCCCAGCACCTGCTCCTAGGGGCTAAAGAGGAGGCTCACGTGCCTGGAGCCAACTAGGAAAGCTAGAAAGTCCGGTTTGGAAAGTCGGCCGCACACAGGAGGAGGAGTCGGGCCTCACTCCTGTTCCGTCAAGAGTGAACAGTTCTGGGTTTGTCTGTTGTGGGAGGGGGTGGGTGTAGGGGAGGGCGTCTGTCCCAGTGCTCAGCTACTCCCAGAGCTGTGTCTGAGGGTCGTTCTGGTCATCCCAAAGTGGAGGCTTCTGAAAGATGATTAAAGGAGAAGAACCTGAGCTCCACCACGGGGCATGACCCGGGAACTTTTGTTTTTTCCCCCTCTCCGTCCTTACCGCTAACCCCAGTAATTACAGACACAGGTTCAGCGATGGGCCCAAGGCAGACAGTTACTCTGCAGCCGCAGAGCAAGGGCAGATGTGACTGTGGGGATGATCTTGACTGGCTTCCTTTGAGTTTCTTCGCTAAGGGATTTCGGATCCTGGGTGGTCGTGCAGAGCCCCAGGGCCTGGCACTCGCTCACATTTCTCAGAATCCAACACTCTGTGGGGGTCTCACCAGCAAGCAAATCCCGGGTGATCCTGGCAGAATTAGTGGGTTCATAAGGAAGTTGGCAGATGCTGGTTAGATCGTGATCGAGCCAAGCAGACTCTGGCACATCCAAAAGACTTTGATCCATCCCGATAGAACAGTTAGACCCCGTGTGAACATACAATAAACCCATTCTTTTTCTTTTTGACTTTTGGGCCACTCCCACTGTACTCAGAGCTTACTTCTGGCTCTGTGCTCAAGAATCACCCCTGGGGGGCTGGAGCGATAGCACAGCAGGGAGGGCGTTTGCCTTGCATGCGGCCGACCGGGGTTCTATTCCCAGCATCCCATAGGGTCCCCTGAGCCCCGCCAGGAGTAATTCCTGAGTGCAGAGCCAGGAGGAACCCCTGTGCATCGCTGGGTGTGACCCAAAAAGCCAAAAAGCAAAAAAATAAAATAAAATCAGCCCTGGTGGGTTCAGGAGACCACCTGGGGAGCGGGGCTAAGCCTGGGTGGCCTCACGTGAGGCAAACACCCGCCCACTGTATTGTCGCTCCGGCGCAGTGAGTCCAGCATCTCCCCCTTCAACTGAACCAACGACTAAGTCTTAAGTCCAGTTTCGAGTTTAATATGGTGAACACTGATGGTCTAAATCTGCAAGCTAACATCGACGAGGGGTCCTCGGGAAGGCCCAGGGCTTTAAAGAGCTGGCGAGGAGAGCCGGGAAAAGGCGAGGAAGGCGGTCACGACCCGCTGCTCGGACTGTCCCCGGGGCTCCTGCACTGCTCACAGGAACCTTTGTTTTGGACCAGACTCTTACCTTTTTTTTTTTTTTTTTTTTTTGCACTTTGGGTCACACCCGGAGATGCTCAGGGGTTAATCTTGGCTTTGCACTCAGGATTTACTCCTGGCAGTGCTTGGGGGACCATATGGGATGTTGGGGATCGAACCCGGGTCGGCCGCGTGCAAGGCAAATGCGCTACCCACTGTGCTATGGCTCTGGCCCCAGACTCTTACCTTTTGCTGACGGAGCTTACTGTACTTGCTCGGGGACGTGGCGGGAGGGCGCGGGCGGAGGCTCTCGGGAGGAAGGGCGGTTTGACTGCAGTCAGGAGGCAGAGCACGGAGGCCGGAGGCTCCGGCTGGCCCGGACTCACAGCGCGTGAGTGAGCACACGAGGCAGGGCACGGGAGGGCGTCCACGCTGCAGGACAAGAGCGCGCCACACGCAGGCAGGGGACTCCTCAAACGTGTAGGGCCACGGGGGAGGCAGCAGAACCCTCTAGACTCTTCCAGCTCTGTGACCCCCCGGCCCCCCGGCGTGCTGGCTGCTGTGCCTGCGTCCAGCCAGGACTAGCCCGAGCTGTTTGTCAGGCAGATGGACCAGGTCACCGGAGCGGCCTGACCTCAGAATCCTGAGGAGGGGCAGAGGGCTTCAAGTCCAGTTTCCCTTCCTGTGCGTGGGAAAATCACAGGTGCACGTGGCCGCACACGGCAGACACGTGTGGAGTCACGGACTCAGGAAGAGGGTCCGGACAGAGGGAGGGAGCGTCGGGGCGGCACCCCGAAGCATCACTGCCCTCTCAGAGGCAGGAGGAGAGGGGCAGTCCCCAGAGTAAGGAGACCTCTGGGCCCGGGGGCTTTCCAGAGTCCCCTGCCCTGACATCACTCACTGCAGCAGGGTCTGCTCCCGCTGGCTGGCGGAAATGCAGCCCTGAGGTGCCATGTCAGACGCAGCACCTGGCACGGCACCCGCAGCTGTCAGGGGCAACTCCTGCCCACAAAGCAGCCTCCTCCCCTCCTGCTGTTCAGTCTCTGCCCTTTGCCCGCGATGGTCTGGGGTAACATTAGAACCTGCAGGATAGGTTCTCTCCACACTCCAGAGAGCACCGTGCCCTCTGCGAGCCTCCAGGGACCCAGGAGACAGCTCGGCCCCCCTGGCCAGGGGACCAGCTCGTCCAGGTCCGGGATTGACTGTCTCTAGCTCCCAATATTCTGCTCCCTAGGAACATGTGTGTATGTGTGTGTGTGTGTGTGTGTGTGTGTGCGTGCGTGTGTGTGTGTGTGTGTGTGTGTGTGTGTGAACACTTGGCTATGCTCAGATCTTACTCCTGGTGGTGTTCAGGGATCTTTCTTGGTGCCAGGGATCAAACCAGTGGCATGCGAGACAAGCTTGATCCTCCCCACGCTGTCTCCAGCCCGCAGGCACCCTTCCCAGCAGGGGGGAAGCCAGTCCCCAGCCCTGAGCCATCATGCAGAGGACATGTGCCACAGCGGTGGCAGTGCTCTGGGCCTGGGCGAGAGTGGCTGGCAAAGCTCAGCCGACATGCCCTGTCCCGTCCATGCCAGCCAGCGCACTGGGCAGGTCATCATGGGGTAGTGAATGACGGCACTGGAGCCCAGGACAGGCCCACGTGCCTCACGGCTGAGGTGAAACTCCGTGTTCATCTCACGTGTCTAGGAGGGTTGTGGTGTCCTTGCGGGCTGAGCATGCTTCAGTGTAGGGGACATAATGTCTGAGCGTCTCCGGACCCCTGCCCCTGTCACTCCTACTCAGGTGGCCTTCGGCCCTCACTCTCTGCCTCCAGGGCCAGATGAGGGGAGGCTAGACGCGAATGGTGTTCCTGGGGGTGGCTGGTCAAGGCACCTGGAGCTGACTTCCTGGCTGTCCTCAGGAATGTGGCAGAGCGAGTGAGGTGGGGTGTGGTGATGGGCAGGTGTGCCCTGTTAAAGCAGCTGGGCTGGTGCTCAAAGGCAGGGTGCCACGGAAGCCTGGATGCCAGGGGTACTGGTGGCTGTATCTTCCTCAGTGTCCCAGCTTGGGGCTTAGGGTGAGGGGATGGCTGGGCAGGCTGCCCCTTCCCTTGGGAACTGCTGGCGTGGCTGCAGGGGTTCGAAGAGAGAAGAGAGTGGGCAGTAGGGGACCAGTTCCCTCATCCCTTGCAGGTGTCACAGCCTGACAGCACCGTCCCTGTGCCTAGCAAGGCTCCTCTGGGAAAGCCATGGAGCACTGGTGGTGGCTGTACAGTGACCCGCAGAGAGGACTATGGATGTTGTCATTCTTGACAAGAACCTTCCCTGCCCTCATATCTGTCCCTGGCACTACCAATGCCCCAAAGCCAGAGGCCACCAGGAGCCAGGAGCCCTGGACCTCCCAGGAGCAGGGGTCGGAAAGCTAGTCTAGGGCATATATGTGCACTGTATATAGGGGCCCTGTGGGTGGGTGACAGAAGCAGACTGGTGGATGATGCCTAGGAGAAACCAAGGTGCTTCTGTATTAGGTGGGTTAGGTCTGAGTTCTAAAGGTAGGGGCACACAGATGGGTCACCTTAGGGGGCTGCTAGAAGGTGCTGACCCTGTATTGGGCAGTTGTAGTGCTAGGAGGTGCAGTTCCTGTGTTGGCCAGAAGGTGGTGGTGTTGGGAGGCACAGTCTCTGTATTGGCCATCAGGTGATGGTACTGAGAAGGGCAGTCCTCATGTTAGAAAGCAGGTGGTAGTGCTGGGAAGTGCATTCCCTGTGTTGGCCAGCAGGTGGTGGTGCTGGGAGGCGCAGTCCCTGTGCTGGTCAGCAGGTGGTGGTACTGGGAGATGAAGTCCCTGCGTTGGTTAGCAGGTGGCGATGCTGGAGGACGCAGCCCCTGTGCTGGCCAGCAGTTGGTGGTGCTGAGAGGCACAGTCCCCCCTGTTAGCCCACAGGTGGTTGTGCTGGGAAGTGCAGTCCCTGTGTTCACCAGCAGGTGGTGGTGTTGGGAGCCACAGTCTGTATTGGCCAGCAGGTGATGGTACTGAGAAGTGCAGTCCCCGTGTTGGCCAGCAGGTGTAGTGTTGGGAGGCACAGTCCCCATGTTGACCAGCAGGTAAAGCTGTGGGAGGAGCAGTCCTTGTTTTGGCCCCCAGGTAGTGTTGCTGAGAGGTGCAGTCCCTGTGTTGACCAGCAGGTGGTAGTGCTGAGAAATGTAGTTCTCTTGTTAGCCAGCAGGCATTGGTGCTGGGGGGGCGTAGTCCCTGTGTTGGCCAGCAGGTGGTAGTGCTGGGAGGCATAGTCTCTGTGTTGGCCAGCAGGTGATGGTGCTGGGGGAAGCAGTCCCTGTTGGCCAGCAGGTGGTAGTGCTGGGAGGCACAGTCCCCCTGTTAGCCCACAGGTGGTTGTGCTTGGAAGTGCAGTCCCCATGTTGGCCAGCTGGTGGTGGTGCTGGGAGGTGCAGTCCCCATGTTGGCCAGCAGGTGGTGGTGTTGGGAGCCACAGTTTGTATTGGCCAGCAGGTGATGGTACGGAAAAATATAGTCCCCGTGTTGGCCTGCAGGTGGTAGTGTTGGGAGGCACAGTACCCATGTTGACCAGCAGGTGGTGGTGTGGGAGGTGCAGTGCTTGTGTTGGCCAGCAGGTGGTGGTGCTGAGAGGTACCTGGGGGTGGGCCTCTCGACCGGGCGGGCGGGAGAGGCTCACCGCGTGTCTGACGGGGTCTCCTCCCGCAGCGATGCCTGCGTGCTGAAGATGGTGGTCTCCCTGCGCTGCATCGGTGAGTGACGGCTGCGTCCCGCCCCCCCCAGGAGCGCCCCGGGTCTGTGAGCCCGGGGCATGGCGGGATGAGCACTCAGCTCCCCCCTGGAGCAGCAGCGCGGGCATCTGTGACGGAGCCGTGGGTCCCACTGGGAGGGTCAGGACGGCCAGCCCCAGCCCCCACCTTGTCCCGGAGCTCCGGGAGCTGGGCCCCTCCGGCGGGTGACCTGGGTGCAGAGCCAGGAGTCAGCCCTGAGCACTGCTGGGTGTGCCCCCTAAAAAAGAACAAGGACAGAAGGGAGGGGGCGCCGTCAGACTCGGGCTGACAGTGCTCTTGGCTAACCCACCACCAAGCCCACGGTGTTGGGGGCAGAGCCCGAGTGCAGGGGTCCAGTCGGCTCCTGGATGCCAGCCCCTCCATCTCACTTGCCGCTGACCACAGGCGCCCCTCCCTGCCCTGCCCCGAGCCTCTGCTCACGGGCCGAGCGTCCCCAGAGGAAGCTGCCTCTGTTTCCCTGAAGGACGTGGCCGGGCTGCTCGGCCTCACGACAGCCCCTGTCCAGGCTCCTGGCCACAATGGGGGCCCAGTGGCAGCGGGAATGCGGCTTCCCGGGTGCTGGCAGGGGGGCACCCTGCCCACCCCCACCCAGAGGGCCCCAGACACGGTCCCCACAGGGAGCGCACAGGCTCTCTCCCCGCCAGAGTCCGCAGGGAGGGGTGGCAGAGGCGGTGGGGGCTGCCCTTCGGGACCCTGGGGATGGGCATGGGCAGGGCCACCGTGGAGGGTGGGGGGCTCCGTGGGGGGTGGGGGGCTCTGTGGCGGGGTGGAGGCTCCGTGGGGGGTGGGGGGCCCTGTGGCGGGGGGCGGGGGCTCTGTGGGGGGTGGGGGCTCCGTGGGGGGCGGGGGCGTCTGCGCTGGGTCCGGCTTCAGACCTGCCTTGTCCCCGCAGAGTGCGGGGTCCCGGGCCCCGCGCCCGGCCGGCAGGCGCGCATCGTGGGCGGCAGCGTGGCGCGCATGGAGGACTGGCCGTGGCAGGTGAGCCTGCAGGTGCAGGGCACCCACGTCTGCGGCGGCTCCGTCATCACCCCCGAGTGGATCGTCACGGCCGCCCACTGCCTGGAGAAGTATGTCGGGAGCCGGGGGCGGGGGCGCGGGCACCCCCACCCCCACACCCTCAGACGTTCCCTTGGGCTCCGGCCATGTTCCTAGAGAGGCCATCTGTGCCCTCCTGTCCCCGAGTGACGTCTGTGCCGCCCGTCCAGGGCCTTTAGCACTGCCAGGACCTGCTGAGGACTTCCCAAAGGAAAAGGGTCTGGGGTGAGCAATGGTGGCCCGAAGGCACTGGCCTGGCCCCCTGACCCCCTCTGGGAGCGATCCCTGAGCACAGAGCCAGGAGTCAGCCCTGAGCACGGAGCTGGGAGTCAGCCCTGAGCACGGATCTGGGAGTTATCCCTGAGCACAGAGCCAGGAGTCAGCCCTGAGCATGGAGCTGGGAGTCAGCCCTGAGCACAGAGCCGGGAGTCAGCCCTGAGCACAGAGTCAGGAGTTATCCCTGAGCACGAAGCTGGGAGTAAACCCTGAGCACAGAGCCGGGACTCAGCCCTGAGCACAGAGCTGGGAGTCAGCCCTGAGCACGGAGCCAGGAGTCAGCCCTGAGCACTGCTGGGTGTGGCCAGAGCAAAGACCCAGCACAGAGGAAAGCCAGGCCGTCTGGGGAGGTGGGGTGCGGGCGGGAGCGGGGCAGGACCGCCCAGCGTTGCCCCCACCCCACTGTCTGCAGGCCTCTGAACAACCCGCGGTACTGGACGGCCTTCGCGGGCATCCAGAGCCAGTCCCGCATGCTGTACGGGAGCGGCCACCGCGTGGCCAAGGTCATCCCGCACCCCAGCTACGACGCCACCACCAAGAACAACGACATCGCGCTCATGAAGCTGCAGACGCCCCTGGCCCTCAGCGGTACTGCTGGCGGCTCCCGGGGCTGTGGGACAGGCGGGGGGGGGGTGAGGGACAGGCGGGGGGGGGACAGGTGGGGGGATGAGGGACAGGCGGGGGGGGGGGGACAGGCAGAGGGGGACGCTGCCCTGGGCTCCAGCGCTGCCTCTGTGCCCTGCGATTCCCAGCTCGGCCTGCAGGGGGCAGCACAAGGAATCCCGCCTGGGCGCCACCGGGATCTCAGAGGCTGGGGGAGGTCACAGCGGGAAAGGCAGGAGCTCCGCACGGCCCCCAGGGTTCCAGAAGGTTCCCTCTGCTCCTGCGAACACAGGGGCAAGCCCTTGTGTTTGTGTCCAAGTGAGCACCCAGTGCAGAGCAGGGCAGCTGATGGCGGGGCGAGTGTGTGGGGGTGACGATGTGTGTCGTGTGTGTGTGTGTGTGTGTGTGTGTGTGAGTGAGAAAGGAGGAGAGGGGGAGGGGGAGGGGAAGGGGAGAGTGCTGGATGCTGACCGCCCCCCCCCCCCCCGCTGTGGCACCCACGCAGGACACCTTGTGTCTCTGGGCCCCTCAGCAGCAGGCCAGCAGGTCCCTACACGGGGCTGGAGCCATTGCTCCCCCTTTGCTTTCTGACTGGGGGCCACACCCAGCAGGTCTCGGGGCTCCCCTGGCTGTGCTCGGGGTCCCTCCCTGCGGGCCTGGACCTGCTGGATGCACAACAGTGTGAAGCCCCTGAACTGACTTCCTGCTGGCTCCGGGGCTCTGCTGCTAGGAGGGTGGCCAGGGGCAGCCTGGGGCAGCCTGGGATAGCCTGGGATAGCCTGGGAAAGCCTGGGGTAGCTGGGGTGGCCTGGGATAGCCTGGGGCGGCCTGGGGTGGCCTGGGATAGCCTCGGGCAGCCGGGGTGGCCTGGGGCAGCTTGGGGTAGCCTGGGGCAGCCTGGGATAGCCCGGGGCGGCCTCGGGCAGCCGGGGTGGCCTGGGGCAGCTTGGGGTAGCCTGGGGCTGCCTGGGATAGCCTGGGGTAGCCTGGGGTAGCCTGGGGCAGCTGGGGTAGCCTGGGGCGGCCTGGGGCAGCCTGGGGCTGCCTGGGATAGCCTGGGGCAGCCTGGGGTAGCCTGGGGCAGCCTGGGGTAGCCTGGGATAGCCTGGGATAGCCTGGGGTAGCCTGGGGTAGGCTGGGTGGCCTGGGGTAGCCTGGGGCAGCCGGGGCAGCTGGGGTAGCCTGGGGCTGCCTGGGATAGCCTGGGGCAGACTGGGGTAGCCTGGGGCGGCCTGGGATAGCCCGGGGCGTCCTGGGGCAGCCTGGGGCTGCCTGGGATAGCCTGGGGCAGCCTGGGGTAGCCTGGGGCAGCCTGGGGCAGCTGGGGCAGCTGGGGTAGCGGGCCCTGGCTGTAGGCGCGGCGCTGACGGGCGCGGGCTGACGCGTGTCCGGAACAGACAGGGTGAAGCCCGTGTGCCTGCCCAACCCCGGCCTGGAGCTGCAGCCCGCGCAGGTCTGCTGGATATCGGGCTGGGGCGCCACCTCGGAGAAAGGTGAGGCCGCCCGCGCTCCCGCACCAGGTGCTCCCGCCCCCCCTCCCCCTCGCACAGGGGCCCGGGCAGCCGCGGGCACCACACAGCACAGGGCCGGGATCCCCCCAAACCCACCAGCCCTACTTCATTTCCATTCCGCTTCTTTATAACGTTTGTGCATGGCCAAGGCTGGGGGTCCCGGGGGTCCTGGGGAGAGCGGCAGCCACAGTGCTGAGTGTCGACCTGCTGCGGCCGGACCTCGGGGCACTTGCACAGGGCAGCTGCCAGGAAGGCGCAGCCACGGCAGGCTTCTTGGGAGAGGCGGCGTGGGCGGAGTTCGGCGTGTGGGGGCTGTGTGACGGCTGGGCTGGGAGGCCTCAGGAGTGTCCACTGGGGGGGACTGTTCCGCGGGGGTCTGTGAGCTGACGTGCCCGGGACGCCCACCTGCACTGACTATCCCCGGGCGGGGGAGTTTCTGAGCAGAGGCGACCTCGCCTGACCCGTTCCCCGGGGCCGGGGGTGGGGAAGAGGAGGGGCGGGGCGGGAAGGGGGAGGGGCGGGGGTGGGGCGGGGTGGGGAGGAGGAGGGGGCGGGGCGGGGTGGGGCGGGGGAGGGGCGGGGTGCTGGCCGCTGACGCCCGCATGCGCAGGGAAGACGTCGGACCTGCTCAACGCTGCCGAGGTGCGGCTCATCGAGGCCCGGCGCTGCAACAGCCGCCACGTCTACAACGGCCTGGTCACGCCCGCCATGCTCTGTGCCGGCTACCTGCAGGGCCAGGTGGACTCCTGCCAGGTCGGCCCGCGCCCCGCCGCCCCCCGCCTGACCCCGCCATCCCCCGCCGTCCCCCTGCCTGCCCCCTGCCTTCCCCCCGCCGTCCCCCCGCCGTCCCCCTGCCTGACCCCGCCGTCCCCCTGCTGTCCCCCGCCGTCCCCCTGCCTGATCCCGCCGTCCCCCTGCTGTCCCCCGCCGTCCCCCTGCCTGACCCCGCCGTCCCCCTGCTGTCCCCCGCCGTCCCCCTGCCTTCCCCCCGCCGTCCCCCTGCTGTCCCCCGCCGTCCCCCTTCCTTCCCCCCGCCGCCCCCCTTCTGACCCCGCCCCTCCGTGCAGGGGGACAGCGGGGGCCCCTTGGTCACTCTGAAGAACGGCGTCTGGTGGCTGGTCGGGGACACGAGCTGGGGCTCGGGCTGCGCCAACGTGAACCGGCCGGGCGTGTACGGGAACGTGTCCGTGTTCACCGACTGGATCTACCGGCAGATGCGGGTACCCTCCTCGGACCCCCGTCCCGGCAGCCCCTCCCCAGGGCCGGGACACGTGGGGACGAGAGTGTGGGGGCTGCGGCTCCTGGGTCTGGGTCTCTGGGCGTCGGGCGGAGCCGCGGGTGTCCTGTCCACCCCGGGCCACGGCCGGGGCGTGCCGAGACCCCCAGGCGGGGCCCGAGTGGGCCGGAGGAGGGTCTGGTCAGTGGGGGTGGGGCTGCGGGGTCCCTCGTGGGAAGGGGCGCCCCTGGCTGGGCCTAGGCTGGCAAAGCTGAGAGCCAGGGGTCAGCCTGGCCAGGGTCAGGATGTCCCACGGGTGTCCGCAGACGTGAACTGACTGACCCTCCGTCTCCCCTCAGGCCAACGGCTAAGCGGACTCGGCAGCACCCGGAGCCGCAGCTGACCCGTCCAGCTGGGACTCGCGGACACTCAGAGGAGCCTGTAGGGGCTCTGCCCGCCGGCCGTGCCCACTCCTCTCCGCCACGCTGCCCGGCCTGGGGCCTCTACCCGAGGCCCCGGGCACTGGTGACCTCTCAGCTGCTGGACAACAGTGCTGGAGCCGGGGCAGGGCCTGTGCCCCTCCCGGCCGCTCAGGGGGAAATCAGGGATTCGAATCAGGTTCTCGTTGCTGCGCCCACACCTACCTCAGCCTGCCTGGCCTCGCGGCCGGGGGCCTCTGAGCGGGGCGTCCACGCGCCCCGGCCCAGCCACAGAGACCGGCTTCTCGGGAATGTTCTGGAAGCGAGCGGCTGCAGCACGGAGGGCCAAGGGGAGCCGGGCTCCCGGACAGTGGCCTCTTGGCGGGAAAGGAGGGGCAGGGAGCCCCCTGCCCTGGCTGCCGGAGGAGCCCACTCCCCAGCCCCAGGACACGGCTCCTGGGACCCCCTTCCTCTCTGTGCCTGGGCCGCACGCGTGTCTTCTGTGTGTCTCTAGAAACGTGTCTGTGAAAATCCCATGAATAAATTATGCACTCTTGTTTTTCCTAAGGCCCTGGGGTCCCTGACCTGGGCGGGAGGGCGGGAGGGCCTGGGGCTGGGGGCTCCTAGCCACGTCCTGCTGTCCCCCACCCTGCCCCCGAGGGACCCCCACCCCCGCCCTCCTGGGTCCCCAGTAGTTTACGGGCAGAGCAGGCTGCTGGGGAGGGGGCGTGGTTCTGACCCCCCCAACCCCCCCAGACAGAGCCCCCAGCAGCCCCCAGCAGCCCCCTGGCCTCTGGTCGGGTCAGCAGCGAGCAAGGCAAGCGCCACCCCTGGTGCCTTTGCTCTGGGCCACGCCCAGACCCCCGCCTAGCCCCACCCAAGCACGCTGCGGGCAGCCCCGCCCCCACGGCCCTGGGGCAGCCCCTGGCCGCAGCTGCCCGCTGCCCACAGCCCACCTGCTGGTCCGCAGAGGCCACCAGGAATGCGACAGGCAGCGCAGACACCATGGCACTGCGCGGGTTCGCGTGGGAGGACGGGCGTCCCTGGGACTCGCCCCATTGTGCCGCGCCCCCCCCCCCCCCCCGCACCCGGGCGCCAGGGGCCCTTGGTTCCTACAGAGCAAGGCGGGGGTCGTGTCACTGCAGAAGCTGCCTCGCTGTTGGACCCTGGGGTACGGGCGCGTCCCATTCCTCCCGCCCCGCCCCTCCCCGGCGCTCACTGAGCTGTTGGGTTTCTCAAGGCTTGGGGCCCGGCCAGAGATGCTCAGGGTCACTCCTGGGGCCACGCGGGGTGCGGGGAATGCAACCCGGGTCAGCTGCGTGCAAGGCAGACGCCCTCCCCGCTGTCCCACGTGCCCGCCCCGGCCCGGCCCTCACTGAGCACCTGCACGAGGCCAGGCTGGGTCTTTGGGGGAAACCGAGGCTGTCCATCCCGGTGGGCCCCAGACTTGCCTGGGGTGACATCACCGACATTCTAGAAGGTTAGACACGGCGAGGGAGCCTCAGGCTGAGCCTAGGGTGGGGAGGACCGGGAGGCCAAGCGGGGGTCATTCCTGGTGGACTCACGCCAAGTGCCCTTGGGGGTCTCCCCATCGCCCAGGCCTCAGCCGACGTCCTCCCTGGGGTAAATTCTTTCTCGAGGGCGCGGGAGGACAACGTTCTCCCTCCGGGAGTCCCCGGGAAACTGCCACAGCAGGACCGGACAGGAGCGGGGGTGGGGGCGGCATGGGCACCCCCAAAATGCTCCTGCCCCCGTGGGTCAGAGGGCGCTGGACATGGGGGGCAGTGCCTGGGAGTGATCAGCTACCGGGACAGCCCCGCTCGGGGAGGCCTCAGTCAGCAGGCAGCGTCCCCACGCCGTCCCTCGGCCCGGGGCAGTGACCATGGTTCTGGACCCTGGGCGGGCCACGCGCCCCTTGGTGGACGGAGGGCCTGTGGCTTCAAGCCTGTCATGGCCTTGCCTGCACCCACTGCAGTGCTCCCCCAAAGTGCTCCTTCCATACATCGGTGGTTCCGACGCCCCCAGCCCTGCCGGGACGCAGCCACCCACCCCGTGTCTGGCCGCCAGCAGGGAGAGGCAGAGCCGCCCCTCTGGGCCCTGGGGCGGGAAAGCTCCGACCAGCAGCCCCGCGCCTGGGGATCAGAGAGCCGAGAGGGCGTCCTCGGAGCAGGGGTTCAGCTCCAGGAAGGCCTGGAAGGTGGCAGGAAAGTCTCCGGGCCTCGGGGTGGCGGGTAAGGGGCTCTGGGCCCGCACTGCACTCCCCAAACGCGCGCCCTCAGCGCCAGGGCTCCTGCTGAGGACGCCCCAGTCCCTGGAAGGGCAGGGGGCAGGGTCCGGCCCTGCGGGCCACGCCTCTGGGCTCCTCCATGCCCAGTGCCTGGCGGAACCTTCTGGAGCAGGGCCGCGACAGCCCGTCCCTGCACCTTCCATGGGGCAGCCTGGAAACACGACGTCTGGCCCGGGGGTGACTTCGGCTCCCGTTCGCGCCATTTCCTTGATGCCCCTGCTGGCCGCACTGTCCTCTGAGCCTGCGTCCATCTGTCCGTGCTCCTGCCAGGCCCTTGCCCTCACCTCTCCGAGTTCCGGAGGCTCCCCACAAAGACTGCAGGGGTCGGGGTCAGGAGTCCTTTAATGAGGAGTCGGGGCAGGGGACCCTTTACGGCAGGGGCCGGGGCAGGGGACCCTTTACTGCAGGGTCGGGGTCAGGAGTCGTGTTTTGCTGGTGCACGCAAAAGCTCCTAGGGTTCCTGGGCAGGGCTGCAGAGGCCGTCAGAGGGTGCAGTGGCGGGAAGGGCGTGGAGAGGGCCCCTGGGTGGGGTCACCCGGCTTCTGTGGTGTCCTCCCTGACCCTCACCTGTCCTCTGGAGGGGACACATGCCTGCAGGAACCCAGTGTGTCAGGTGTGCATTGTCCCCCAGTGAGACCTTGAAGCTGAGACTGGAGCTGGGGGCGGGGCCTGGATCCGGAGGCGGGGCCAGGCGGTGGGCGGGCGGGCCAGTCGGGGGCGGGGCCCGAGGCGGGGCCGGGGCGGGACCGTGGCAGGGCCGGGCCCGGGGCGGGGCCAGGGGCGGGCCCTTCTGTCCGTCTGTCCCTGGGGCCGCCCCAACACTGAGGCCGGCCCGCGCGCAGATCTAGTCGGCGAACTGCGCCAGGCGTCGCCGCGCCTGCGAGAGCCGGGACAGCCGCTCCTTGAGGAACTTGCGCTTGGCGCTCGTGTCCCAGCGCTCCTGCAGCAGCTGCCCCAAGCCCTCCCGGTCCTGCAGCAGCAGCAGCATGGCCTCCTGCAGCCGCTGCGCCAGCGTGTGCAGCATGAAGTACCGCACCAGCAGCGGGACGTGCGTGGACAGGCGCCGGCTCGTCTCCTGCGGGGGGCACGGGAGTAAGTGGCCCGCAGAGAAGGGGCGGGGCCGAGAGGAGGGGCGGGCCAATAGGGGCGGGACCAATAGGAGGGGGCGGGGCCGAGGGGAGGGGCTGGGGCTGAGGGGAGGGGCTGGGGCCGAGGGGGCGGGGGTGGGGGCTGTGTGAGGTTGGGGTCTGTGTGGGGACGGCGGGCGGTATGGGGACGGGGCCGGTGCGGGGACCGGCCGTGTGGGGTTTTGTAGCACTGCTGTGTTCGTCCCTCTCTGTGCACCCTGGGGCCCGGGCTGCAAATGTGGGGGTGCTGCTCGTGCATGAGGTGCAGGGGCCAGAAGGTGCGGCCAGAGGGCTGTGACCACACAGGCGTTGTGTGTGGGTGCAGGAAGGGCCTGAGTTGTGGTTCTGGTGCCACAGGGGGCTCAGACTGCCAAAGGCAGGGCAAGCAAGGGGAGGGGGCGGGGCCCTACCCCACTGGCGAGACAGCGGGTTGGGGGGAGGTGAGGGAGAGACGAGACAGATGGAGAGTGTGTGAGAGAGGGGGAGAGCGGGAGAGAGACAGGGAGAGGGAGGGAGTGAGCGAGAGAGCGAGAGGAGATAAGGAGGGAGAGAGGAGAGAAAGAGAGGGGAGGAGAGAGGGCAGGAGCGCGAGTGCCAGCAGGCAGGGGTGAGGCGGGGGGCTGCAGACGCCCCTGAGCCTGGACCCACCTCGTGGTAGGCCTGCAGGTGCTGGACGATCTCCTCCATGGAGGTCGAGGGCTGGGACTGGGACTGGGACTGGGACTGGACCGTGCCCCCTTTCTTCTTCCTCTCCTCCTCCTCGGCCTCCTCCTGGCGCACCTTCTGCAGGGCGGCGCGGTACGAGCCGTCGTGGCAGTGCACCATGCGCTCCATCTGGAAGTGCAGCCGGATCATCCTCTCGGCCTCCTCCAGGAGCTCCTGCTTGAGGTCCTCCATCTTGGCCTGAGACGGCAGACATGGGGGACGCGCGTCGGGACGCGAGTCAGGGGAGGAGACGCAGGGCAGGGGGACGCAGGCTCCGTGACCCTGCTCCGCACAGCCTGGGCCCCGGGCTCCTCTCCCTCTCCCCACCCCTCCTCTCCTTTCTCTCCCCCTCCCTCCCCCTCCCCATGGTTGCCCTCCCCTGCCCTCCTCTCCCCTCTCTCCCCCTCCCTCCCTCCCTCCCTCCCTCTCTCTCTCTCTCTCCAGCAGAGGATCTGCCTGGGGTCCCCCCAGGGGCCACTGTGAGTTCAGGTCCGTGGCTCCACTGCCCCCCACCCCCAGCTCTCAGGACGCCTTTTCAATAATTTATTTCTGGATTCCTCCCAGGAGCTGTCCCTGCTGCAGCTAAGCCAACTCCATCCAGGGCAACCCATCAATACGGGGATGGGTGAGGGCACAGACGGGGTGGGGGGAGTGAGGAGCGAGCGACGGACTCAGCCTCCCAACCCAGGTGGGGTGGAGGGAAAGGGGCTGGGGACCCGTCCACACAGAGTGGAGCTGAGACCCCCCACACTCCCGCAGGCCTCTGGACATCAGAAGGTCTGATTCCTCATGATTCCTCAGTCCACACCGCGCCTGTTTCTGTCCCGGCTCTTCCAGACACACGGGCGAGCGGGTGACGTCAGCTGGACGTCATTCCCAGCATCAGGTTGATTTTTTTTTTTTTTTTAGTGGCCTTTTACCTTGCTGGCTTTGAAGAGGCAGAGAAATTCCTCAAAATTCTTTTTGGCGACATCCGCGAAGGCAAGTTGGATGATATCTGATGAGAGAGAGAAACGGGCAGGGTTGGTGAGCTCCTCCATCTCCTTCAGAGTCTCCGGAAAGCAAGCGGGTGGGCAGGGGGGCCAGGGTCCCCGACGGCTCCGGGAGCTTCTCTGGCATGGCCAGCACTGAGCTGCTCAGCCATGGCTCGAAAATGCTGACGAGTGGGAAACTCTTCCCTGCTCAGGGTCAAGCTCTCGCGGCACTTTCCAAAGCGCAATGGCAGGGAGGGAGCTGACCCTGCACGCGGCCCACCCAGGTTGCATCCTCGACACCCCATAGGGCCCTGAGTCCCCCGGGGGAGCCCTGAGAGCAGAGCCAGGAGCTGGCCCTGGGTGTGGCTCAGGTGCGGCCAAAAACAAAAACTGAAATAACTGGATGAAAGTACATGGGTAGTGGGGCTGGAGCGATAACACAGCAGGGAGGGCATTAGCCTTGCACGCGGCTGACCCGGGTTCAAATCCCAGCATCCCATAGGGTTCCCTGAGCACTACCAGGAGTCATTCCTGAGTGCATGAGCCAGGAGTAACCCCTGTGCAACACCGGGTGTGACCCAAAAAGAAAAAAAAAGCACATGGGTAGTGTCTGAACGGCCACTGCACCCATTTGGGAAGTGGCACACGACTAAGATCTTGACAGACCACAGCATGAATTTAGAACGCTCTCCTTCTGCCTTTAGAACTTGTGCTTCCATCTCAAAGTGGCGTGGGGTGTGAGGGGAGGAGGCAGGAGATGAAGACTCATGTGACCTGGCCTGTTTCCCCCAGATGGGACCCCTTGGGCACTGCTGCTCTCTCCGTAAGAACCCCAGGCCACTGTCACCGACCCAGGAGCCCAGGGCAGCCCTTGCGTCAGAGCCCGGGGGTGAGGGATGACTCCTTCTTAGGCACCTGAGGGTAAGGAGTAACTGGTGACCCCTCGGGCTAACTCCACCAGGTCTTGGGGACCCCCTATAGAATATGGGGTCACACTGACGGCCATGATCCAGAGACACAGCAGTGAATCCCCGAGGACAGGGTCTCGCCGGGGATATCCCCAGACCTGGTACTGAGTCCGTTTCAGTGGGTGTCCCCTTCCTGCCCACTCCAGATGGAAGTGGTGGACATGAGCTTCCAGAAGCAAAACCCAGGTACGCGGACTCAGGGACTAAGACTCCAGGGCACATGGTGGCGGAGAGGGGCGTCCCTTCTCGTCTCCCCACCCGCTCAGGTCCTGGCTATCACGCCCACAATCTGCCTCTGGGCGCCATCTCAGTATCAAAGGCCTCGGTCCAGAGACTCCCAAATGAATCTCAAAACGGACTAGCTCCCTACAGAGCTGTCTCTGGACCCCAGCCATTTGCAATTTTAGAATTGCAGAAGCACGCGGCCGCAAAACAGCGGCACAACCTCTTATGATATTCATAATGAGCAATAGAAAATAAATTACTTAGCATCTGCCCCTGACAGGTAGGCTTGAATGGTGGTGGGAAAATTCGAAATAATGGTGGTGGGAAGGTGTAATGGTGATGGGACTGGTGGTGAAATATTGAATGCCATCAATGAATGTGAACAACCTTTCGAAAATAAAACTAAAAAGAAAGAAAAAAGAACTACGGGCCAACGAGGGTCCCTCTGAAAGGCGCCCTGGGGAGGGACCCCTCACTGGGGCCGTCCACTCCCGTCCATTCCAGCCAACAGGGCCGAGAGTGGGTGGCGAAGCGGAAAGGTCAGTGGCAGGGTTGCTGGTGTGGCCATGGGGGCGCAGGGGCGCAGCCGCTCTCACTGCCCGGCTCTGTCCAACCAGCCGCCCCCTGAAGGCAGCTCTCTGGCTGGCCGGGCCCGGCCCTGCGGACCGCAGGAGCTGACCTGTGGCCTTCTGCAGCATGTCCACGGCCGGCTCCTCCAGAGCGCTGATCTGCTCCCGCACGATGATCTCGAAGGTCTTGTAGTTGACGAATCCAGGCAGCTCGCGGCCGCGGTACTGCCTCTCGAATCTCGAGATCTCCCTCTGGATGGACAGCAGGCCTGCGGGAGCAGAGACGGCTCAGCTCACCTCCCGAGCATGACCACCGGCCCTTCCAAGAGCAGAGCCGGAAGCAGCCCCCGTGGAGACGGGTGTGCAGGGAGCAGCGGCTCTGGGGATGGCCACGGACCTTCCTCAAGGACTGAAGACAAAGGCCCGGAGTGACAGCGGGGAGGCCGCCTGCCTTGCCTGTGCACGGCCCAGGGTCAGTCCCCAGCCCCCTGCAGGGTCCCGAGCCTGCCGGGAGAGACCCCTGAGCACAGAGCCAGGAGTAAGTCCGGAGCACTGCCAGGTAGGGGGCCCAAAGAGCAAAACAGGGAGCTGCTGTGTGGCCCGGCAAGCACGCCCGGGGGCCAAGCAGGGTCATCCAGGGGTACAAGACCCGCAGCCCCCGGCTCCATTGGCCCCAGTGCTGAGCACGGAGTAGCGGCCAGAGTGACGGCTGCACGTGAACCCCTCGGCCGGATGTCGTGGGCGAGGGACCCCGTGGGAGGGGCAGGGAGAGAAGTGTCAGGAAGGAGCTGTCCCCGACACCCTGGCCTTGGGGACCTGACCCACACGCTGCAGGAGAAATTACTGTTGCTTCCCAGGACGGCGAGTGTGGGGCGCCCTGCGGCTGCCCTGGCCACCTCCCACCGCCCCCCCGCGGGATACCTGCTCCGTCCAACAGCCGATGGACCTGGGGCTGCTCCCAGTTTTGGGTCGACATGAAAGATGATGCAAGAACATTCGAAGGTGAGAGTTTGCGTGCACGTGAGCGGGTGCTCTGGGAAGTGGACAGCTGTGGACCTGCTGGCCGCCCGGGGACCAGGGGGCTTCCCTCCCTGAGGCCCGGCCAGAGAGCAGCCGAAGCAGCCCCACTGCTGAGCATTTCCCTGGATCTCCCCCCCACCTTCCGGCAACACTCCTGGCCCTCGATCCTTCCTGATGGCAGCTGCCCAAGTGTGAGCTGCGTTTGCATCTCCCTGAGAAATGACGGGGCCAGCAGGTCCCCTGTCCTCATTGGTCATCTCTGCTGACTCTTCTGAAGAGATGTCTTCTCCAGTCTCTTGTCCATCAGAAACCTCCACGTTCTCAAGTGGAGGTTGATGCAGCGTCCAGGGTCCCGATTGCATCGATGTGATCTCGAAACATCCTCACCCACCTGTGGGCTCTCTCCACCCTCTCAGCAGTGTTCTTGAACGCATAACCTGAGCTCTAACTCTGGACGGAGTGCAGTATACCCATTCCCCATGACTGTTCGCATGCTATGTCTGGAGAAACGCCGTGGCAGCCGGGCTGTGAGGACACGTGGCTTCTTGTTCCGTGGTCCGAGTCTCCCATGCCAGACAGTGTCGTATTCACAGGTGAGAGGGCAGGCCACGCACCCTGTGCTCAGAGGCACGGCGGTGACCCCCGCGCAGGCCCATGCCGCCCTGTGTGCCCACTACTGCCCGCCATGACGTGAACTTCCACTGGGCTGAGAGAGACCCAGCTCAGGACGCCAAGAGCCAGGGGCGTCACCTGGGTCAGCACGGGGCTTCCTTTAGGCTCCCGAATGCCCAGCCATTAACTCAGGGTCATGTTTTCTACATTTCAGACCTGTTTCAGGGTCACGTGGATCTGGCAGGGCCAGGCTGGTCCCTACATGCTGTGTCACGTCGCCACACAGCCCGCCCCATCAGTCAGGCTCAGAGCCTCCGGCCGTGCCACCAGGACCCTGTTTATTTCAGGAGTGTCCCCATGTGTGACCCAGGCCAGAGTGTTCCAGCAGCTGGGCAGGTGCAGTCGGACTGAAGGGGACCGTCTCCCTAGGCTCCTGCCACTGACCCTGTCCTCTGGATGACCGCCACCACCGCCGCTGGCCAGGCTGGGGCAAGACCTCACACTCACTGTTCTTGAAGTTCTCTTCGATCCGCAGGCTCCAGCCTTGGAACAGGAACCTGACCTTCGTGAAGAGCCGAGTGCAATGTGCCTCCACCGCCTCCTCGCCCTGCACCAGCGCCTGGATGGCCTGGTTGAACACGTTGATTTTCTGCCGACAGAACCACGCCGGGAGCACGTCAGACAAGACGCTTCCAGAGCAAGCCTGATGCACGGGCTGGGGCCTGGGCTTGGAGGACAGATCTGTGTCTCTGTGTGTGCATGTGTGTGTCTTTGTACGTGTGTGTGTGCATCCATCTGTATATATATGCCTCTGTGGTATCGGTGTACGCGTGTGTCTGTGTATGTGTGGGGGGTGTGTGTGTGTACCTGTGTGTGCGTGTATATGTGTCCGTGTATGTGGCGTCTGTGTGTGTGTGTGTTCCTGTGTGTATACCTGTGTGTGCGTGTATGTGTGTCCGTGTATGTGGGGTCTCTCTGTGTGTGTGCCTGTGTGTATACCTGTGTGTGCGAGTATATGTGTCTGTGTATGTGGTGTCTCTGTGTGTGTGCCTGGTGTGTGTGTGCATGTCTGTGTCTGACTGTGTGTGTCTGTGGTGTTGTGTGTGTGTGTGTGTGTGTGTGTCCCGAGGGACTACCTACCATCGTGTCCTAGTGGGGACAGTGGGGCACACTGCGGGCACCATGCCGGGAACGGGACTGCCCTCTGAGCAAGCACTGGTCGTCCCTGAGGTGCATGCGGCCCCTCCAATGGCACAGCCCCCCCACCCTAGGGCCCCGGCCCCCTTGGGTGCTGCATGGACAGGCCATGTCTGTGTGGAGAGCAGAGCCAGCGCTGCCCAGGGCCACCCGCCCTGACGCTCACGCTGATCAGGAAGAACGTCTTCTCGTTTTCATCGTCCGGGACTTCGGTCCCTAACATCTGCAGCTCGTCGCTGGCCTTCTGGTGCATCTCCTTGATCTGATTCTCCAGCGTGGGCAGCGATTTCTGGGGGAGAGAGGGACGCCCAGGGCGGTGAGGCCAGGGCAGCTCCCCCTCCCCCACGGGGCTTCCCTGGCTCCGCCTCGGCCCGGGGAAGATGCTCCAGGGGCCGGGGGCGGTGGGTGGGCACCGATGGGGATTTGGGCTTCCCTGCCACCCTGCCCGGGCACCCCACCTGGCCGGCCCTGGGTCCCGCCCAAGCAATAAAACTCATGGCCCAGGAACCCAGAGATGGCCCAGCCCGGGGGGGGGGGGATGGCACAGCCCCCAGGGGGAGGGACAGTGGCGCAGCCCAGGTGTGGTCCTGACAAGCAACCCCATGCCGCATGGGAACTGGCATGAAACGTGCCACAGAACCTGCCCCAGACCCCCCAGATCTGCACCCAGCCGGCGGCATGCGTGGGCACGGACAGGGCAGCCGGGAGTCTGCCGGGGCCTGCCCAGGGCCGGCACTGCAGGGCTTACACAGATGTGCATGATGAGCTCTGAGGTCAGCTTCTCGGCCAGGCAGGGGATGGTGGCCCGTCCTTCCTCCAGCAGCCTCCTGCAAGCAGGGACAGCAGACACAGGGTGTCAGAAAATGGTCAGGGCCGGAGCGATGGCACAGTGGGGACAGCCCTGGCCTTGTGCGTGGCCGACCCAGGTTTGATCCCCGGCGTCCCATAGGGTCCCCTGACACCAGCAGGAAAAATTCCTGAGTGCAGACCAGAATAACCCTGAGCATCACTGGTATGATTTCAAGACAAAACCAAACTGAAACCAAAACAGTATTTTATCCTTAGGGGGAGGGGGTGCTCCCAAGAAGTGCTTGGGGCCCTGGGGGTCACTCTGGGCAATTCAGGGCAAGAGCCAAGGGTGAGATATTGCTCAGATCCTCCTGAATGTGGGGGGCCGACAGGGCCACCCCATGATGCTTGGGGCAGCGGAGAGGGGTGACAGGGATGAGCCTTAAGCTGTTCCTGTCTGTCCAGCCCCTGTGTTTCATTTTAAATGACAAATCTCTGCGTTTGTAATGCTTATAACATAGGTATATAAGTTGTGTTTAATTTCGAACCCCAGTGGGTCTCTTCTGGTACAAGGAGGGGCCTCGTTTGGTCCAGGGGGTCCAGGCGCAGAGACTGGAGTCCGGGACTGGATTGAGTGTGACCCCAGACATGTGTGACCCCGCACTGTGTGTGGAGTAGGCCCTGAGCACCAATGGGTGTGGACACCCGCCCCCACTGTCACAGGAGGACACAACGCAAATTTTCCAACTGATACATGATTTTCTCCATGCCACAAAGGGACTGGGCCCAGAGCCGGGAGTCCCTGACACCCCAAGAGCCGTGTGACCTGCTCGGGCCCTGTGGGCTCCAGCACTGCCGCGGTCACAAATGTGTGTTGATGGGTTGAAGTTTAACGCTAACACTCGGGGATTTCCCTTCCATCACCCAGGACCAAGTACCTGAAACCCGGCGCCGTGAAGGCCGGCTCTGACCTTCGGTCCTGGCCCACGCCTGGGGCGGCCTGGACGGGCCCCGTACCTGAACTGCGGGTGTTCCTGGAAGAAGAGCTTCTCCTTCTCCAGGGCCGTGGCCAGGCCCAGCTGCGCCTGAATGTCCTGCTGGCCCCGGCACCTGACGATCGTGTAGCCCTTCTTCAGGTGGTACACGAGGTTTTCCACCACGTCCACCACCTTGTCCTCGGTGCCTCTGTCCACCAGGTCTGGCTTGGTCAAGATGCCTGAAAGCCCAAGAGCTCCGCTAAGAGATGCGAGGTGAGCAGAGACACCACATCTGTGCGACCAGGGGTCCCGGACACCCCCCCCCACCTCTTCCTGCCAAGGGCAGGGCTCTGGACAGCCACAGCTGCGGGCTTTGCCTTCCAGGGGCCTCAGCCCTTTAGCTCCAGTGCCACATGCAGCAAATGGGAGAGTTTGTTTCTTCTTTTTACTTTTGGAGCCCCCACCAGCAGTGCTCAGGGGTCACTGTGTCAGGGCAGGAAGTCGGGCTAAAGCTCAGTCTGCTGACGTGCCCGTCCCTGGCTGAGAGTCCAAGTGTCACTGCAGGAGGAGTCCAACTGCAGACCCAGCGCAAGGCTGTCCCACGCGGCTGTGGGGGCACTTGAGCGTCTAACCCACGCCCAGTCACTGTGAGGCTGGGCAGCGGGCACCAGCCCATACGCAGAGCAGGCGTGCAGCCGGGACCGGCTCTGGTTCCAGACAGGAAGTGCAGGCCCCGCCTGCAGAGACGGAGCTAGAGGCCCCAGGACAGCGGCGTGGGCAGTGCTGTGGGGTCAGCTGCGGCCGGATGCCCACGGAAGGAGCAGGGCCCAGGTACGACCGCCCTGGGCAGCGTGGCGGGCCGCCTCTGTCCACACCTGGAGTTTTGATGTTTGGGGCCGTAGCTTTCTCAAAATTCGTATGGGAAACTTTTATCAAACGTCTCAGTCTTCACAAAAGAATATGCTTAAAGAAATACTTGCACAGGCTACTTTAGTCATAACTTGTTTGTTATAGTTATACGTTCCTGCAACTGCATCTACTTTTATAGATCTGTAGAATCTATTCCTGATTAAACTTGATAAACATAGGGCTGATAGGTGGATTATATCTTAACAGTTGTAGAATTAGAGCTTTTGTGGAATTGTGTTTTGTGAAACACTGCCTACACTGAAATGCATTTTAAAAAGTTATTGATACGGATAATCATTATGTCTCATGCAAACTGTATTCACGGGAAGCCAGAGGAAAATACCAGAATAAATCATTCCCTCGAGTAAGTAGCTTTCCAGAACCTTAAGGACACTTTAGATCACGTCTCACGCTGATTGCCCGGAACAGTTTCTCATTTAAAATTTTGTATAGTAGGGCTGGAGCTACAGTGCAGCGGGGAGGGCACTTGCCTTGCACACAGCTGAGCTGGGTTTCATGCCCAGCACCCCGTGTGGCCCCGCCAGGAGTGATTCCTGAGCATAATACCCTGAGGGTCACCAGGTGTGGCCCCAATGCAAACAAAAATAAAATTTACCATTTTAAAGGACATGACTCTGCAGCATGCAACGGCCCCGCAACTCCAGAACTTTCTGTTCTCATTCAAGGCTCTGCACTGCCCCCCTCACCCCCGCCGCCTCTCGCCCCCCTCGCCCAGGGCCCGCTCCCACCGTGTCACTTGGGTCTGCGAACATGAGGTCCCTACAGTGCGGCTGCAGGCGCTTTGTCCAGCTGAGACTCCTCCCGCTCGTCTCCTTCCTGTGCCCCCCGACCACCTACCAGCTGAGCCCCTGGCCATGAGATTTCCCCCTGTGGCCCCCCTGGAACATGGCGGGGTCTACAGGGGACAGAAGGCCCTCGCTAATAGACTCTCCGGAGAGTTCCGACTAGTGATGTCAGTGATGCTCCCTGGTCTTCTGCCACTGGGCCTGATGTCCTCAGAGCCCACTGCCGTCACTTGGGGTCGGCTTCCTTCCTTTCCACGTGCAGATGGAGCACTCTCTCGTGAGTCCACTGGGAGGAGCACTTGGGGTTGCTTCCACCCATTCCCCTCCACTCCCCAAAGCAGCATTAAGTGATAGTTTTCTTCTGGTTTAGTCCCACGCCTGGCACAGACCACGCCCTCTGGGGCAGGTGGGTAAACTGAGGACCAAGGGCCCAGCTCCCCTTCCCATGAGACCAGCCTGCACACATCTCTCCACCCGAGGCTGGGATTCTCGGGGTGGGTGCTCTTTCACTCTCATTTCACCCGCCCCTCCTGCTGTGTGGGTGTTTCTCTCACCGATAGTCCTGTCTCCCTCGGGGTCCACCTCCCGGGCCATGCTCAGGGCCTCGGTCGTGGCGATGTCCACGTTGCAGGGGACCACCACCAGGTTGATGGTCTGCTCTTTGGAGATGTACTTTCCAATGAGACGCTTGATCTGTGAGGAAACAGGCCCGAGGGGGTGAGCCTTGCGGGATGGGGGGGAGCAGGCCAGGCCATGGGCCCACCTCGCTGCCGGCTCAGAACCCTGGGGGGGTTCCTCCGAGGAAGTAACTGCCCAGACCAGAACCCACAGATGCAAGCCAGCGTGGGCACAGGAAGTCTGCAGGCGAGACGCAGCCCTAGGGGCAGGACTGAACCCTGAGGGTTTAGCACCTCAGCTCCTCCCAGGACCTCAGATGCGAGGGCTGCCAGGAAAGCATTGGGTGCTGAAACACGGGCCCAACTACTGCTCATCTGGTCCCTGAATGAGTCTCTAGAGGTCACAGGCATGGAGATATCGTCACACCTGTTTCTAAGATCCTCTCTTCCCACAGAAAACCCTTCCTAATATACACCAGTTAGAGACGCCTCAGAACATAACTATTAACTGGCACCAGAGCCATAGTCCAGCAGGGAGGGCAGTTGCCTTGCACATGGCCAACACAGGATCAATCCCTGGCATCCCACATGCCCCCCCCACCGTCCCCCAAGTCCCATCTAGAGTGATCCTTGAGCTAGGCGTAAGCCCCGAGCAGGCAGTAGTAAGTCCTGAGCTCTGCTGGGTGTGGCCCCCAAACAAAAAAATAACTATTAACCAAAAAAAATAACTATTAACCAAAAATGAGCCATGTGTAAACACATGGAAAATACATTTCTAGAGGTTGGGGTGATAGTACAGTGGGTAGGGCTAAGAATCCGAGTTCAATCCCGTGTGGACCCCCGAGCACTGCCAGGAATGAGTCCCGAGTGCAGAGCCAGGAGGAAGCCTTGGACCTTGCTGGGTGTGGTACCCAACAACTCCCGCCCTCCAGTAACCAACCAACCAACTAGATTACCAATTTTTTCATGGTCACACGGCGTGTGGCATGGCAGGGGAGAGTCTCTACTCCTCCTCCTAGCCACAGCCCCACCCTTTAACCGCCTGGAGACACTGGGGCACCCGAGCACCACCCCCCGCCCCCCGCCAGCAGAAGCAGGGAGGGGTGAGCATGGAACCCGAGGCTGTACCTGGTACCCAATGTCGGCTGGCTGGCCGCCCACGGCCACCCTGGTGATGCCGGGCAGGTCTATGAGGGTGAGGTCCGGGACATGGGGGGAGCTGACCCTGAGACTGATCAGCTCCTGACTGATGCCCACGCCTTCCCCGGCGATGACGTTCTGGGCTGAAGAAGGGAAAAGAAAAATGGACCAAGACTCAGGACCGAAACGCCCTGTGACAGCAAGTCCTCTGGAAGCCTCTCCCGGCCGCGATTTCTGAGCAAGCACAGAGCAAACTTGCTCCTCGGGAGCTAGACTAGGAGCTGGAAGGAACCTCCAAAGATAACTCTGCGTGTCCCCTCTCCAGCGACGGCCACTGTGCTCGGGTGGCCAGGACATGGACAGCCCCAACCCCTCCCATGCTGACTCAGGGAATGGCCATGAAGAGTCGAGTAAGACAGGGTGTCTCTTATGGCATCACAGGAGGAGGAAGCATGACGTCTCTGGTCATTGTTGGGGGCATACTGTGCCACACCCTGCAGTGCTCAGGGACGACTCCTGGCTTTGTGCCAAGGGGCTACTCCGGGCGCTGCTGGGGATGGACTCGGGTGGCGTCACACAAGGCACCTTAGCCCCTGAGCCCCTTTCCAGCTGGTATTTCCGACGGAGGAAGGGGCCCCTGAGGGTTGCATGTCCTACACCCCACGAATAATGGACATAAGCTATAATGGAGCACAAACGCGTCCCCTCGGGGAGGAAGGCCTGGGGGCGCAGCTTTTGGGAAGCCATCCAGCCACACCCAAGGCTCATGGGGCTCCCCCACCACACCCAAGTCCTCCCCCAAGGGTGCCGGGAAGAAGGAGAGATACTCCGAGCCGGGAGACAATTTCTCGCAGCCCTCTTGGACGCTGACAAGCACGTTTCTGAGCCCAGACTCTGCTCACAGCACTGGTCTTGATGGGGTAGGAGAACTGAACAGAGGGGACCCGGGCTGTGGCTAAAGGCCGGGGTTCCACCCGACAGTGCCTGGTCACCATGTTCAGCTGCTGTGGTTCCCAGCACTCACAGATGCCAGGCAGGAGGCAGCCAGTGCGCCGCCCCACCGCCGGAATACCACACAGCGACCAAGCCATGGAAGGGGAGAAAGGGGGAAACGTGCGAGGAACCGAGCCCTGATTGGAGGAGGGAGAGAGTGGCTCCGGGTCTTGATTGGAGGAGGGGGAAAGCATCCCCAGGGCCCTGACTGGAGGAGAGAGAGGACGGCCCCAAGACCCTGATTGGAGAAGGAAGGGAGGGTCCCCAAGGCCATGACTGGAGGAGGGAGGAAGGACGGGAGGGAGGGAGAATCCCCAGGGCCCTGATTGGAGGATGGCTAGAGAGCGTGGCCCAAGGGTCCTGATTGGAGGAGGGAGAGTCCCGATTGCCCTGATAGGAGAAGGGAGGAAGGGAGGGAGCGAGGGAGGGAGCATTCCCAGGGCCCTGATAGGAGGAGGGAAGAGAAGACGTGGCCCATGGCCCTTATTGGAAGAGGAGGAAGGGAGGGAGGGAGAAAGGAAGCAGGCCCCAGGGCCCTGATTGGAGGAGGAGGGAGGGAGGGATCGAGGGAGGGAGCATTCCCAGGGCCCTGATTGGAGGAGGAGGGAGGGAGGGAGAGTGGGAGGGAGAGAGGAGGCAGGCCCCGGGGTCCTGATTGGAGGATGGAGGGAAAGTTCCCATGGCCCTGATTGGAGGAGGGAAGAAGGGAGGGAGGGAGCATCCCCAAGGCCCTGATTGGATGAGGGACAGAGCGACTCCAGAGCCCTGACTGGAGGGAGGGAGGGAGGGAGGTACGGGGTCTCAGCACAGGCCTGCAGGCCAGATGGGCACCACCTTTCAAGGTTTGGCGGGGATGTCCGTTACCAACACAGGCAACTCACCTTTGCGGATTTCCCCTTCCACCTCGGAGGCATCCTGGAGCTCGATCTCCTTGTCCAGGTAGCTGACGGTCCCTGTCCACTTTGCATCTTTCCCCACCAGCTTCTTGAGCCTCAGCACCAGAGGACATCTTGTCACGATCCCTAGGGACACATCGTGTCATTCTCCACGCTGCTCCCCAGGACCCAAGGCCAGCGAGCCCCCCCCCCACCCCCGTCGTGGACCACCTGGGAGAAGGCCCCCTCTGCCTGCCGGTGCTTTGAGGCAGGATGTCCAGGCGACTTAACACCCAAATTCACGAAATAAGTGGCTTGTGGCTAACTCCTCCCGGGCCTCTGTGCTTGCGGCTTCTTGCTTCCTCCCAGTGGTTTGCCATCAGCCGAATGACCAATTGCCACAGGACTGTCCCAAACACGTGCACCGTCTCGCACCCCCACCTCCAGATACTGCCCCCACCACAGGCCACTGCTCCACGAGACCCCCCCCGGCCCGCGGCCACATTCCACCTGCTTTTCCTCCCATCTCTTCCTAAGCTGTCTGTGCCCCACAGCCAGGGGCTCGGGGCTGAAGCGGCGCCATCCCTGACCAGGTGGAGGGCCATGTCTTGTGGGGAACTCAGGGAAGATGGCCCTCACACACGCTCTG
Source organism: Sorex araneus (assembly GCF_027595985.1). Lineage (NCBI taxonomy): Eukaryota > Metazoa > Chordata > Mammalia > Eulipotyphla > Soricidae > Sorex > Sorex araneus. The sequence continues at coordinate 52,158,558 of NC_073303.1, forward strand.
GCCTGGGGCCCGAGGGAACTTGGTTTCACACACCGAGAATGAGGGAGAAGAGGGTGTGACACCCAAACTGCATCCTCCCACACACTGGCCCCGCTGTGGCTGCACCCAGAGGGGAGTGTCAGCCGGGCCGTAAGAATGGGCTGTAGCCAGAACTGCCAAGAACTGGCAGCCTATCCAAAGGCAGAGAGCCCAGCGTGTGCACACAAAGCCACAGCGGACACGGGAGGTCACCTCCGCCCTCCCAGGAGAGGGCCTGAGGGACTCAGCCCGCCACACCCCCCGTGGACGAGCATGACAGCCTCGGCACAGCAGACCGTTGCTGTTGCATTGGCCCCCGTGGTGGGGCGAGGGCTCACCACTGCCCCTGGGGAGGGCCACTCCCGACAGGGCCTCCAGCACGGAGCTCTTGCCCGAGCTCTGGTCCCCGATGACGGCGATGGCGGGCAGGGCCAGGTCCTGCTCCACGCCCAGCGCCCGCAGGGAGTCGATGAGGTCGATGCACGGGCGCACCTTCTCCTCATACTGGGCGCTCAGGCTGTTCTCGAGTTTCTGGAGAGGAAGAAGCAGAGTTGGGTCAGGCTGGAAGGCCACAGGCCATCAAAGACAGACGACGACACCTGGGCTCATGCGCAGTGCTGGGCGTCCCCGGAACGCCAACAGATGAGAGGAACGGAATCTGAAAGAACTTAAACAATAGAGAACCTCCCCCCACCCCCCAAGTGTCATGAAACTGCCAACCTAAAGATCTGAAGGTTTCCGTGAGCCTCATGTGCAAGAAGCCAGACAGAGTAAGGAGCTCACAGTGGGATGGCTCAGAGGCAGGTGGGGGGCGGCGGGGTGGGGTGGGGGGGACAGGAATGTTCTCAGCAGCAGAGAATGGGCAGTGAGAGCCAGAGAAATAGGTGGGATCCACAGATTTCCCATCCGGAACAACATACGTGAGCACACAGTGGAGAAGCATATGAAAGTCCCAGGGGAAACCCATCAACCTAGAATTGCACACCCAGCAAATGCATCTTACTTGGAACCACTACTCAGGGTGAGAGGGACCGTGCAAGAGTCAGGCGCTGCCTTCCCTTCAGACGGTTCCCAGCACCACCAGGACAAACCCAAGCACAGAGCCATGAGTAGCCCTGGGTACCACCAGTGCCCAGAATAAATACACAAAACCACGTTATTAAAAACTTCTCCCAAGCAGTGCTCGAGGGGCACGGGGTCCACTCCTGGTGACGTCCAGCCTGGCTCTGGGTGCTCCTGGAACTCAGTGTTCTGGACCCAGGAGGCGGTGCTGTGGACCATCAGAGCCACCCTGGGATTCTCAGGGAAACCCAGGGCCACCCACAGGGGCTCAGGTGACATAGGGCCACTCCTGTCAATACTAGCTTGGATGTCCCTGTCTGATGGTGGAACAGAGAAGCAGCCTGGGGCAGGGAGAGGAGGGAGAGGGAGCAGCTAGGCTGGGCGTGAGGACCCGCTTCTTCTGTTACAGTTCTGCCCCCAAAGACCCCTCTCTCCAGAGACCGTTGGGCACCCAGGGGACGGGACGAAGATCCCGGGCAGGCGGGGCTTGCCCCCACTTACTGGTGACTTCTCCTCAGTCAGTCTCGCCTCCATGAGTTCTGGGTCGCTCTCCTGAGTTTCACACTCAGCGCTGGAAGGGGTCTCTGTATCTGTCTCTTCAGCCTGAGGCATCTTTTTCTTTTTTTCTTTTTTTTTTCTTTTGTTTGCTTCTATAAAAAAGAAAACCAGCAGCCCAAGCCCCCTTTTCCAGAGCAGGTATCTGGGAGATACACCCCGACCCCTCCCCATTCTTGCCCCCCCCCTCAGGGTGTGGGTGGGACGGGAGGGCGCCCACGCCCACGGCTCTATCCTGGGGGAATCTCCCTGCCCCCAAAGGCAGGGGGGGGGAGAAGGTGTGGAATCCCAACTTCTCCGCCACTCAGCCCTGCTCAGGACCCTCCACCTAGCACCTCCCACCCGACGCCAGAGACTGTGACTGCTGCAAGGGTCTGAAATACCCTCGCGGGGTCCCTCACCCCCCAGGTTCCTGGAGGTGGCAGTGCCTGGGCCTGGGGGGCTCTGAGGTCCAGCAGGTGAGCGGGTGGGAGGGGCAGCAGCTGGTTCCTGGGGACCAGGCAGCTGCCCTGCAGAGAAGCGAACCAACAGAAGGGGCATTCCAGGGGCCCTAGCGACCACGCACAGGGAGACCCCCCCCCCCACTGGGTGGGAGCCAAACACACTTTAGTCTGATTGGCCCACGTGCTTCCCACTGCTCACCCGCGTGGGTGGGGGCGGGGAGGGGTGCAGGAATTTCCCGGTCTCGCCTGGGGTCCTCACACCTGGCCTGGGGTCTCTGGGTGGCTGCCCTGAGGGGTCCAGGCGCCTCTCCTCTCCTGCTGAAAGTTGGGGGGTCAGGTACAGCACACACAGACACGGAATCCCCTCTCGGGAACTGAGACCCCTTGGGCTGGCCCCGCCCCCTTTATCCCGCAGGACCCCTGAGGGCCCCTTGGAGCCACTTCCTAGGATCCTCTCTGCCCCCCACTCCCCCGCCCCCGCCAACAACTCTGGATCGGATTGGGGGACTTGCAGTTGGTTCCTGCAAGCCCAGCTGGTGCCTGACCCCGCCCCCCCCCCCCCCCGCGGCTCCCACCCGCTCCTGGCCCGGCACTCACCAGTGGGTCCAGCTGGGTGACTGAAGGGTCCAGCCAGCTGCGCCTATATAGAGGCAGGCGGCTGTGGGTCCGCCCACCTGCCTGGCCGCGGGGAAACGAAACTGTCCAACAGAAAGCAGAGGCGAGGGGGGGTGCAGGGGAGGGAGGGAGGGGGAGGGGGAAGGCGCTGACTTACCAGCCAGGCCAGGCCAGCAGTGAGCCCTCCCCCTGGCCCCACCTGTCCCTCCGTGGGGTCCCAGGGCTGCTTTCCTCAGCACAGGGAGGCGGGAGGGGGAGGTGAGAGGCTCAGGTCGAGGGGGTGCCCGGCACAGGCTGCTCTGGGACTTGGGACGCGTGTCCGCTGGTGGACTTGTGCCCTCCCTCGGTTTCTCTGTGCCAGCTGGACCAGACCCAGCCATGAGGAAAGGGCCCCTCCCCACCCCAAAGACTGGGAATAGCCTCCAGAAGAGCCTGGAAGGAGCCGAGCTCAACTGGGGGTCTTTGTTACCCAGAGAAGGGCCACCCCTCTATTAGGAAGGTGCAGATAAATAGAGGCTGGGAAGGCGCTGGGACCCCACCCCTGCCCCGCCCCCAGCCTCCTCTAGGGTCTACTGAAGCCCCCCAAGAACTCTCGCTCAGAGAGAACACCTTCGGGGGCCCTGGGAGCCATGCCCTCTCCTGTCTGCCAGCCAGAGCCCCCTCGCTGCCCCGGTCAGGTGGCCCTGTCTGCGCTCTCCCGAGCGCCTCAGCCCGAGCTCTGGGGCAGCAGGACTTACAGGGGCGCGCACCCCTGGCCAGCAGGAGAGGACAGCACGCTGACGCCCAAAGGGCTCCCGTCTCCCATGGGAGCAGAGCTGCCCCCCCCCCGTGTCCCCCTGCACAGGGGCCATTCTCCCCCTGTTATTTAGGGCGACCTCGCGGGGCTGGGGGAGGCGCGACTGGTCTCCCCTGAGTGCCCGCTGCGAGGGTCCACTGAGCTGGGCCAGCGCCCAGGAATGTTTATTTTCTACTTTGGGGCCACAGTCACTGTGCTGGGGTCCCTCCTGACTCTGCACTCAGTGGTCACGGCAGGTGGTCATCCCTCGGACCTACAGAAGTTGCCCTGTCCACTGCGCTGAGTGGACAGCGAGTGGGGATCCCGGCCTGGGGGCCCCGGGGCACCCAGCCTGGCACGGCCTGGCCACCCTCCTCTGCAGCCACCCGCCCCCCTGAGCTGTGTGCAGGGCCCACCCTGGCTCCTGACCCGCGTTCCCCTGCCCCTCTGCAGGTGGGGTCGCGGCTCCGCTCGGGATGGAGCTCCCGTTGCTGCACCAGCTCCCTCAGGGTCGGGGGTCCTTTCTCCCCCGCGCACACGTGCTGGGGTGGGCCTCACCAGACTCTGCTGTGCGCGCCCGGTGTGGGCCCTCTGCCAGGGTGTCTCTGCTGTCCGCGGGTCCCCAAGGCTGGACCACTGGAGCTGGACCCTCACCCCCCTCCCGTTTCTAGAAGGATCCGAGGGACAGAGGGCGGGGGGCAGGTGAGGGGTGGCCGGTCCCTAGGCTGGGGGCCTCCAGGGAGTGTCTCGCCCTCCCCCGCTCCTGCCCCGCTGGAGGCCTGGTCAGTTTCGGTTTCCTTTCCCCAGACTCCGGCTCGGAAATGAGAGTGGGCGGCCGCCCGCGGGAGGGGGCGCCGGGGCGCGCGGGGGCTCCCGAGGGGGTGGGCGCAGTCAAGGGGCGGGGCCGGGCGGAGGGGACGGCCCCGGAGGAAGGGAGGGTGCGGGAGGAGTGGGGGCGGGGTGTCTGACCCAGCTGTAGGAGGGGTTCCCGGACGGAGGAGGGGAGAAGGTTCTGGGGAGAGAGTGGAGGGGAAGACCCGGCTGCTAGGATTCCCACCGGATCCGGGTCTGCAGCGCGATGAGGCCTGGGAAGCGCTGGTAGATGCGGGGTGGGGGGGGGGGGGTAGGGTGGGCTGTGGGCTACTCCCCTCAGTCCCTTTGCTTTTCCACGAGACCAGCACTTTGTGGGGACCTGCGGGCCTTCCCAGAACCTCCCTGCGCCAGGGGACCACCCACCCGCTGACTGCACACGGGGCCACTGCCTGCCGCCCTCCCTATGGCACACGGGGAGCCCCCAGCACAGCGCCCCTGCAGTGAATGACCGCGCTCTTGTCCTGGGGAATCACAGGACCCTGAGGCTCAGAGTCTCGGCCAAGTGCGGGGATGCTCGGGGTGGGGGCAGGCGCATGCTAGGGAGGACGTGGGGGGCGGGGCCTTGTGGGGGGCTTTTGTGCAGTCTTTGTGTGGGGGCAGCGCCCAGCACCCCTCAGCCGTTGCTCCAGCAGCACATCCTGTTGTGCCCGAGTTCCAGATCCCCAATCGTGGAGAGACCCGGTTCCACACACGAGAATGCAAAAGCGAAGGAACCTGATTACTAGCCCGAGCTAGGGTCCGAGTCTCGTCCAACGCAGGGGAGTCTTGACAAGGACCCCGACTCCAAATCACAAGCAGTTTATACAGGGTTCAGAGCAGTCTATCTACTGGGTTATTTTTAGCGCTGGCCCTACTACAATGATGGCCAGCAATTAGGCAATGGTTAGCAACGGTTTCTAAGGAGGGTGCAGTGACCCTTCATGACCAGCCAGACCCAACTGCCCAATTCTTTACCTTGGCAAATTACTCAACTGGGAGTTTACCAGAAACGGCAAGTCCTGTGCCGGGGAAACAGAAACCGAGGCCTGGCTGGGACTTGGTGGTAGCTGTAGGCTGTCACGGTTGCTGAGGAGCCCACTTTTGGGCCACTCAACACGGTGTCCCAGTGCCCAGGAAAGGGGAGGGGACTTCTCGATCCTCCCCCACCCCCAGCAGTGAGGAGAAGGAGACCAGCTTTCTCCCTTTCTCCCAGGAAGCACCAGGCTGGTGGGCAGTGTGTGCCTTGGGTCCCCAGGAGCCCCACCTGGGATGGGTCCCAGGTGCAGACAGGAGTGGAGGGGACGGTCCCCCACCTTCTCCAGCTGCTCAGAAGTCGAGGTGGCCAGATGAGCTGGACAGAAGGCCATATTCGCTGGCTCCCGTATTTCGGGGGGAACGGGGTGGGGTAGGGGGTGGCATTTGGGGCTTCTAAGTCCCCTGGGATCAGATGAGGAACTGAGCTGTGGGAGGGGAGGGGCTCTGGGACGACACACACTGCGGGGGAGGGGCGCTTCGATGACAGGAGGGGCACCAGGACCAGACTCTGCAGAGTGAGGGTTGCTCGCCCTGGAGGCGTGCCTGTGTTTCTGAGCCCGGCAGCTCCAAACCTGATTTCCTCTCCACTCGAGGCTTAGCTGGACCCTGCTTCCCAGCCTGCCCTGCGGGTAGGTGTGGACACAGGCCTGAGTTGCCCAGGGAATTCGGAGGAACGGTTTGGAGCCAGTGCCAGGTCGACCCTCGGAAATACCCTTGCAGTCCCCCAGTTCCTCCCTCCCCTGCTGGCCAGGTGCTGAGGTTTACTGGACACTCCTAGGGACTAGGTTGCATTCAGCTCCCGGGACCTGAAGAATCTACTTACTGGCTGCAGTTAGCTTTTCCCGACAAAAGCATGGGGCCGTCCACCCAGAGCCTTGCTCTGACCTGCCGCGCCCGGGGTTGGGCAGGGTTGGGTCTCTCCAAAGGGCAGACCCCATGCGTCATACACAGAACCTGCGCAAGTGACTCTGGGGACGAAGGGACTTGGCAGAGGTCATACGGGATCTTGGGATGAGACCGTGCTGGATTTAGGGGCTCAGGAGCCCAGGATGGGTCCTTGGCAGAGAGAGAAGATGGACCGGGTCTAGAGAGGACACAGACTGGACCTCGGGCACAGAAGATACAACTGGAGCAGGGGCTGGAACGTGGGCACCTCAAGAACCCCAGGGCCAGCCGGACAGGGTCTTGGGGCTGGACCAGGCCCCCTCTCCAGGGCGCTGGAAGGAACCAGCGGTCCCCACAGTTTGATTTCATGTCTGGACCTTGAAACTGTAGGAGCAGGGGCCAGAGTGACAGGACGGTGGGTGGGTGCTTGCCTGGCACACGGCTGATCTGGGTTTGACTCCTGACATCCCATGTGATCCCGAACACTCCAGGAGTGATTTCTGAGTACAGAGCCAAGAATAAGCCCTGAGCACTGCTGGGTGTGCCCAGCAAACAACGACTCCCCACCCCCCCCCAAAAAAAAAAATAAAGCCCCCATAAAACTGTCAGGAGCAGAAGTTCTGTTGCAAGATCATCCTCTTGTTCCCTCTAGCCCACCTGACACCCCCCCCCCCCGGCATCCCCCACAGACCCCTCACGTGCATGGGGGCAGCCCGCGGTGCACTGCGAGATGCTGTGATGCATTTAGGTGTTTGTATGTGTGGAATCCAAGGGATAATAAAGGATATATTTATTGTATGTGCTTTTGTTATACAGTTTATGGAACAAACACCCGATATCAGATTCAGATTTTTCTCAGGCTCGGTTCTCACAGTAGAGTCCAGAATTTGAAGACACAATGAAGTGGGCAGTGGCTCTCTTTATTGAATATGCAGATCGAATGTCATTTGCACATTCCATTCCACTCAGACAGGAGGGGATGGAAAAGTAAATGGCTTCTCAACAGAAACAATGTTTCGCTTGACACTTTTCTTCTCAATGTCATTCGCTTTAGTATCACAATAATCCTTTCAGATTGGGGTATCTGGTTCTCCAGGAAAACAAGTAACACATAAAACTAGACAAGGTACCCTCGTTTGTTGCTTCTGTTCAGCATAAATTGGAAGTGCTAGTCTAAGCACTTGGGCAAGAAAAGGAAAAGGCATTCAGGTTGGGAAGGAAGCAATGATTTAATGCACAACAGTTGCAAAGATTGCATTGGCAAAGCCATTAGGATCATAAGTTCAAGGAAGTTGCAAGATACAAAATAAATTCCTAAAAATCAGTTACAGTCCTATAAACAACCTGAAAGGAAAATTGAGAAAATTGTTCCACTCACAATACCATTACAAAGAACAAAATTCTCAGCAATTAACCAAGGAAGGGGAAGATTTGTACCATTGAGACAATAAAAAAATGCTTAAAGATAGGTCTAAAACTTGTGATTAAATAGGAGGGGGTCCCACGTCCGTGGACGAGACGGTTCAGTATTGCCAAGAGGCAGACGCTCCCTGAAGGCCTCCCAGAGTCAGGCCCTTCTGCCCGCAACCCAAGGGGCAGCTTGGCCGAGAGAGAGAAACACCTGCCCCCAAATCCTCATGGAGCCTCAAGGGTCTCGCCTAACTCCCTCCAAAAATAAAGCTGGATAAATCGGTGAAAAGAGAGAAAGAGGAAGGGCGCACACTTTCTGATTCCAATCCGTGGCCGTGTCACAGAGGAGGGTGGATGGGCCAGTGACCCAGAACACAGCACCAGGAACCAACTTTCCCTCCACGCTCCCACGATGCCCGGCAGTGCCGTGCTGACCTGCAGGCCATGGACGGCCTTTCCCACCAGGTGTGCTGCAAAGACTGGATCTCCGCATGCGGGGAAACAGACCCTGAGCCTGCCCGGGTACCAGGTGTGATGGCTGACTGAACAAAGCGAGGGCGCCACTCTACGGGGCACTGGCTGGGCATGGGCTTCCGAGTGGGGGGCCAGGGGTAAGCCGCAATCGAGCTGCCTTTGAAGGGAAGGGGTGACTGGCATTTGTGGACCCCTGTTTGGGGCCCAGCAGGTCGTAGAAACGGTGTCCCTGAACTGTCCTGGAATTCCCGCGAGGTCAGTGCAGCTCGGGGTGAAGCTATGAAAACAGAGTACGACAGTCTTCCCGCTGAGAGGACAGAGGGCCCGGAGGGTAGGCGCTGGCCTTGTGCCAGACCCCCTGTTTCAATCCCAGCTCCGCCCAGGGTCCCTGAGCACTGCCGGAGGCAGCCCCAACACAACGGCCAACACCCAAACAGAAGAAAACAGCTTCTCCGCAGGACTTGGCATCACCTCGGCAACTCAGCGCCGCTGGCAAACTGCGGCAAGAAAGCAGAGCTTGTCGCCCGAGCAGCAGTCAGGGGACCCTAACTCCTTCCTGTACAGGAGGTCACTCCTCAGGGGCCCCCGTGCCCGGGGGAGGTTGTCAGTGACTGACGTCCCGTGGGGCGTTGGTACACAGGAGCAGGGGCCCAGGGGCCGCGGACCCACTCCTCAGGGTGTGGGTCCAGGCAGAGCGGAGCTTGGTGCCACGGCCAGGCCGTTCCCCGCAGTGCCTCCTCAGATAGTGGCACAGGGAAGAAGGCCCCCAAAGCCTCTCCCTTCGGGGTCCCCTCCCACCCTAGCCTCCCACCCGCCTTATGCATGGTAGAATTTGTAGAGCGCTTGGCGCGCCTGGTCCAGCCGGTGAATCTTGTCCACGAGGCACTTCCTCTTGAGCATGGTCTCGTTCTGCTCCTGCATCAGCCAGGAGAAGCTCTGTTTGTCCTGCAGGATCTGCAGCATGGACTTCTGCAGACACTCCCCGTACTCTTGGAGCATGAAGAACCGGATGATCAGCGGGATCTGGTTGGCCAGGCGCTGGCTGGCTTCCTGGAGGAGGGGCGCAAGAGGGTAAACTGGGGGGACACGGCGTGGGGTTCCCAGATGCATGCATGGGGGTCTGCATGCTAAGTCCGGGTGGTCCTCCCCAGCCCTGGTTGAGGTCCTCTCCCGTCCTGTTGAGTTCGATGTATGACCCAATACCTCTGCAGCTCTAGGACCCACACGGGTCCCTCCGACATTCTGACACCCCAACATTCACGGGAGCACCTCCCCTACCTTCTGCCCCCACTCCACCTCCCCAAGGGACCCCCAGATTCCTTGTGGAAGCGGCTGGGCCCTTCCTGCTAGGGGGTCATGCTCTGGGCTTCGATGTTCCCGGCTCTCCCCGCCACTCCGGGCACACCCCGAGGCCCTGACCACTGGGCCCTGCATCTCTCTAGCTCTGGTTAGGGAAGAACCCCCGCACTGGAGCAACAGCACGGCAGGAAAGGCACCGGCCTTGCACACGGCCGACCCCGGTTCAATCCCTGGCCGACTGAACACTGACTTTGGTCAGCCGAGCCCTGCTAGGAGTGAACCCGGGGCACAGTGCCAGGAGGAAGCCCTGGGCATGGCCAGGGGTGACCCCCAAACAAAGCTCTGCCGTGAACTGTGGTCGTCCAGGAGCCACTGCCCTGAAGGGACCCAGCCTGGCACAGACCGTGGGACAGGTTCCAGCTCACTCCTGGCTCAAGCCCAGTCAGAGCCCCTTCAGCCTCTCTGATCAGCTGAAAGCTGGCGCCTACGCCCCCTGCCACAGGCTCCCCATTTAGTTATCCGCCACCAAGGGAACCCCCAACATGACACCCCAGACCCGCGACGTTCCTGAAAATACTTTCTCCAAACAGCAGCAAAGAGATCCCCACAAACTGTACTGGACAGCGAGCCCCTTGCTGGCTGGACGCCTTTGCTGTGTGCTCTCTGTCCAGTGCTCGGCACCCTTTCACAAACGTTTGCTGCTCTGGCTTAAATGTCTCATTCCAGGGTCTGCCACCAGCCCCGCCCTTGACCCTGCGGGCACCTCATTGTTCTTTCTGGGTCAGTTACGGGATACACTGCCGGATCCACAGAGCAAGCCTGGCCATACCATGCAGAGAAAGGGGATTTGATCCTGCTGGGTGGTACCCATGTGCGGAAGGCCCTGAGAGAGATGAGGGGGCTGGGCATCGAGGAGAGCTGAGACCCTACCCATCAGCTCAGCAGGTTTCTCGACAGCTGCACTCCAGTGAGAGTGCCGCGTGACTCCTGGGAGTATCTGATATGAAGGCTGGCATCGTGCCTGCTAGGGGGTCACGCTCTGCCTCTGCAAACAGGTCTGAGTAGTCAAATGAAAAGTACCTTTCTAGGGCTGGTGTAAAACTGCATCAGGAAAACACGTGAACAGTTGAAGGCACAGAAAGGGCAAGGACAGGGCTGGCTCGGCCCTGCTCGCCCCCACTCACCTGGAAGTAGGCATTCAGGTGTAACCCAATCTCATTGGCGGAGGAAGCTGTTGAACTGTTATTTGGGGCTTTCGATGGCATCATTAAAGGCTTTCCCAGTGGGCTAAATGCCTCTTCCCGGACTTTCCTGAGGATGTTGCCGTAAATGTGGTCTTGACAATAAACCTGCTGCTCCATTTTGAACTGAAGGCGGATCTGATTATCCACGATGTCCATCTGCTTTACTTTTATGTCTTCGATGAGCTTCTGGTTGGACAGGAAAGAGAGACCCTTTGCTTCCTTTCCCCCGATGTCCCTACAGTTGAGGGAGGGTTGTAATGGTAGTAGGTGGGACACTCACTACCAAGGACCCCTGGAAGGGGTTTTTCATACCTTTCTGGGGCTCTGTCTGTCTGTTTGCCAATCCAGCACAGGAAGCAGCAGCGGCGTCTGCACTCCCAAACGGGAAGCGGCCCTCTGAGGACTTCCTCCCCGTCTCTCCTCAGTGAGCAGCCTCGGTCCCACCCGCCTGTGCGTCCCCGTCCTCCCGGTCTGACCTGATGTCACCTCTCAGCCACCCCCTCCCAACGCTGGGCAGCTGTTTCACTTTGAGGTGGACAACGTTGGCCTGGGGCAAGGGGGCCAGGTTCCCACGGCAGGTCAGTCACCCCAGGAGGGGAGGAAGGGCCCTGGGACCACACGCAGCTGCCACGAGAAGGTGGCGAGAGTCAGAACTGTCATCTATGTTTCTCTGGTTGGCAACAAAGACGAAGGAGCAGCTGTCGTGCCAGAGGAAAATGGCTCCTTTCTGCACCCACAGGACGGGGAACGGACACTAACCCAGCTGGCCATGCAGCCAGGTGGGGCCCAACGGAGAGTCTTGCTTTAAACCGTTGATTTTCAGTCTCCCGTCCTCAGACTGGGGCTGACGGGTGTCCCTGGCTCGGGGCCATGCTCCTCGCCCATGAGCGGAGCCAGAGCTGAGCAGCCAGAGGCAGGTGCGTGCCAGCAAGCTCGGGTCAACATCCCGCACAAATGGAGAGCATGTTGTCGTTACTGTTTTGGGCATGTCAAATACATCAGGGGTAGCTTGCCAGGCTCTGCCATGCGGGAAAAAAATAATAAAAAAATATTTTTTAATAATAAAAATAAAAATAAAAAGGTAATGCGGGCGCATTTGTGCCCACATGCTCCAGGGAAAATTGTGTCTATTTATTCATAGTTTTAAAATTTATTTTTATTTATTTTCTATTTTCCATTTTTATTTATTTTTACATTTATTTTATTTATAAATTATATCTATTATATTTAGATAAATATATATTATATATATTTTAAAATTATATCTATTATGGGGGCCAGAGCGATAGCATAGCGGGTAGGGCGTTTGCCTTGCACGCGGCCAACCCGGGTTCGATCCCTGGCATCCCATATGGTCCCCCAAGCACCGCCAGGAGTAATTCCTGAGTGCAAAGCCAGGAATAACCCCTGAGCATCGCTGGGTGTGACCCAAAAAGCAAAAAAAAAAAACCAATTATATCTGTTATATATTTTTTTAATTTAAAAGATCGCTTTTGAGACAGTCTATGTACTTTTAGTACTTATGTCCACAGCTCAGTTTCTGTTTTTTTTTGAATTTAGCAGTCACACTTTCACTTTAAGAGATTTGAAAGTGAATCTGCAAATGCTGCTCTGCTGACTCCTGGATCTGCCCTCAGGAGTCACTCCCGAGGGCTCAGAGCAAGATGAGGTGCCAGGGATCAAACATACAAGACAACACCCTCCCCATTGTCCCGTCTCTGCACCCCACAGAGTTGTCTTTTAAAGTCAAACACAATCGTTTTGGGTGGGGCTCGTGTTGGGTCCTGGGTTCTAAAAACAGGGTTTAAAGCACCAGGTGGGCCACGAGGCAGTCCTGTGTTCCAGGAGTTGCCACCAACCCTGAAACTCCCAGAGGAGCACCAGGGCAGACGGCCCCGGAGAGAGCGGCCAGCAGACCAGCAGACGAGGGCCACCACAGAACACACTCAGTGGCCCTGCACCAACCGTGAGACTGGCCAGTGAGCCAGGAGGGAGGGTGACCGGCCAGGAGGGGGCTTACCTGGACTGTTTGATTCAGGTTGAAGAATTCACCAAAGTGGATGTTGGCTGTGTCCGCAAACGTCTGACGGATGATCTCTGATCAGGGAGAGACGCAAGCAGGACTCAGCTGGGATGGAGACTCGGGGAAAACGGGCCCCATGCGAGGGTCCATCCCCAGCCACAGGCCGAGAGGACGGTCACGCGGCCAGCACTCTGTGGGGCCATCCCTCTCCCGCCCAACACCCCTGGAAGGAGCCGGGCGACGGAGAAGACGCCTGCAGGGCCCACCCGCCATGTTTCTGCCGCCACGTTTCCAAATGTGCCCCTCCGGCGTGTGGAGGTGACTTCGGCAGAAGCCTAACAGGCCGACACCTTGGCGTCCAGGGCCGGGGACAGCTGCCAGGGCAGCCCCAGAGGGTCTGCCGCCAGGGAGGCTGCTCGGACGAGCATGCAGCCACACGCCTGAGACAGGCTTCCCAGGGCCGGGCGCCCGCTCTGCTCTGGTCAGGACACGCCTGGCGTCGCCCGTCCACTCAAGAGCCCACAGCAGGTGCACTCTAGACGCCTCCTCCCACCGGGCCTTTTCCTGTTTCCCCTTCAGAGGGGGGCGCGCTCGGGGCCCACACCTGGCTCCGCACTCAGGGAGCACTCCTGGGGGGCTCGGGACCCTATGGGGTGCCGGATCAGCGTGTGCACGGCAAACGCTTCCCTGCTGTGCTGTCACTCTGAGCCCAGTTTGGTCTTCTGCTCCTGATTGTCCGTGTGATGGCCGTTTGCTAAACCCAATTTAGAAGAACCTAGAGGAAGAAGGGATGTGCCCTCCCACACTCACACACACTTACACACTCACACACTCACAGACGCACGCTCACTCACACACTCACACACAGATACACACACACTCATACACTCACAGACACACGCTCACACACAGATACACACACTCACACACATACATTCATACACTCACAGACACACGCTCACACACACACTCACACACAGATACACACACTTACACACTCATACACTCACAGACACACACTCACACACAGATACATACACACACACTCACACACTCACAGACACACGCTCACACATGCACACACACTCACACACAGATACACACACTCACAGGCACACATACTCATACACTCACACATACAGACACACACTCACACAGATACACACACTCATAGATACACACACTCACACAAACACACACACTCACAGATACACACAGTCACACACACAAACACACACTCATAGATACACACACTCACACACACATACTCATACACTCACACACTCACACACATACTCACAGATACATACTCACAGGCACACACACTCATACACTCACACACACTCATAGATACATGTTCACACCACTCATACACAGATACACACACTCACACATATTCACACTAACACACACTCACACACATTCACACTAATACAGGCACACACTCAAAAACACACACTCATACATATTCACATTAACAGACACACACACATTCACACAGACACACTCACACGCACTCACAAACACACACTCACTGTAACACACACATACACACTCACACACATCACACACATACACACACAGAGGAGTTTCTCACCCACAGCCTTCTGCAGCATTTCCAGGGCTGGGTGGAGCAGGCGTTCAATGTGCTGCTGCACAATGATCTCGAATGTCTTGTAGTTGACAAATCCTATGAGCTCTTTGCCGCGATAGCTCTTTTCATATTTGGAGACTTCGTCATGCATGACGTTCTTCGCTGTGGCAGAAGACAAGTGCAGCCTGCTGATGCCAGAGTCTGCTGACAGCCACGTCTGGCATCGTGTCTACCCACAGTGGTCAAGAAAAAGTTCACGGTGGGAAGCCAGCTTGAGCAAATACCAACTTTTGGGAAATGAAAGTCCTACTCTATGGACTTCTGTCTCACCTGGGAGGCATTGCCTTGAGAGGAAAAAAATCTAACTAATTACTAGAAAAAATTCTGATTTGTTCAATGGAAACAAAAAGTTAAACATTCTTTTTTGGGTCATACCCAGTGATGCTCCTTGCTCAGGGATCACTCCTGGCTGGGCTCAGGGGGCACAGACAGTGTCAGGGGTCAAAGCAAGTTGGCCACAGTCCAGCCTCGTGCCTTACCCCAGCCTATCTCTTCTGCACCAGCATTCAACATTTTTATATACGTTTACAGATATACAACTAAACATCCAGTCTACAGAGGAGGAATACTCCAACACACACAGGCACACGTGCATGCACCTATGATCATGCACATGTTCATACAAGCACATGTAAGAACACCTACCCAGTACATATATGATCACACATGTACACACATATATCTACACAGCACACACCCATGCCTTCCCATTCTCATACACACATGTGCATATACACATCTACCCACACAGCACACGGCCATGTGTATGCTTTCCTGATGCACCGTGGGCACACATGTATAGACCCACATTCACATCACACAGGTGTGCACATGTGTCCACACACCTGCACGCATCCGGCTGGCATCTGCTCTGAGCAGAAGAGAACCGGGAACCTAGCCGGGCAGAGCAGGCAGGCCGTGTCCCAGTTTAGGGCTGCAGCTGGGCTGGCAAGCGGGAAAGGAGTGAGTGAACTGTCCAGCCTCGAACAAAGACGCGGGCGCGGGCAGCGGTGCCGCACTGAGGGCCCAGGACTAGGGAGCGGCTCCCGCCCGTCCTCCCATGAGCCCAGGGCAGTCTGGAGGCTCCCAGCCCGGCTGGAGGAGCCCTGCCACGCCGCACCGAGCCCGCGCTAAGAACCTGGGCTTGGTGGACCCGGAATTCCCAGTGGGACCCGGGAATGCACACCCAAGAGGAGACGCCCACCCACACCGAGCTGGCGGAACTCGGGCCTGGGGTAGGAGAGGGCAGGGTGGGGCGGGCATGGTCAGCGTGTGGGGCGCGCGTGCGCTGGCCGCTTTCCTCACCTTTCTCCGCGTGGGCGAGGATGACCATGCACCAGTTGCTGAAGTTCTCCCGGACGCGGTTGCACAGCCGCATCTCCTTCTCGGGCGGGACCTCCTCCCCCTCCACCAGCTTCTCGATGTGCCGGTTAAACGCCCTGATTTTCTGAAAAGGAGAGCAAGCCCGCAGGCTGGGCTGGGGCCTGGGACAGGGTCCCCTGAGCAGGGAGCTGGGGTGTTGGGTGTGCCGGGGGGTGGGGGGTCCTCTGCAGACGCCCACAGGGCCGGGGCCCACCTCGATGAGGAAGAGCAGCCTCTCGGTGTCGCTGCTGGGCACGTTGGCCCCGTAGAGGCCCAGCTCCTCGGTCGCCCTCTGGTAGCTCCCCCGAATCTGCTCATCCAAGAACGGGAGCGTTTTCTGGACAGAAAACAAGGAAGGGGCAGGGGGTGGAGCCGGCTGGCAGAGAGCGGGTAGGGTCCCAGCGGGGGTGTGTTTGGGGGGCCCTGGGCTTCTACAGAACTGCAGGGATCAGTGGATGCACAGGGCAACAGCACAGCAGGGTGGGCGCTCGCCTGCGGAAAGACCCAGGTTGGAGCCCCGGCAAACCACAGGGTCCCCCTGCACTGCCAGAACTAACCCGCGAACACCCCAGGGTGGCCCCCAAATGAAAACAAACAGGCAGACAAAAGAGAGGGGGGTGGCGACAGGCGGAGGCGTGGGCCGGCCTCGGGCTGGAGCGGCCCTGAGTGGCACCCACAGGCCCGGGCGCGGGAGGAGGGGCAGGGAGTGTGGTGTGGTGTCGGCCCCTGTTTCACCGGGGGCTGTGCCGACAGGCCCTGCATCTCCTCTGCAGAACGGGCCCTCCTGGCCAGCGGTGCTCCGGCGAGCGCAGGCAGCCCTCACCGTCCAGGCAAGTGGGCACGCAGGGACCCAGCGGGACCCCAGGGGTCCCTCCCAGCCCCACAGACGCCACCTGCTGCTGCTGTTTTGGTTTGGGGGCCACACCGGTGATGCCCAGGGGTCACCCCGGAGGGTGGGTGCGTGTCTGCATACACCGCCTTCAGCGGGGGTCACGCTTCGCCCAGAGGTGGAAACAACAGAGCTCTGGCTGCCGCTTCCCCCCGTCCCTGAGCCCCTCACCTCCCACTGCCTCTCTGGGCTGTTCCGTGGGGTGTTTGCCAAGGTGGGACAGCCCCCCGCCCCCGCGCCCGGTGGCATGGGGGGAGGAGAAGAAACCGCAGCAGCCCAGGACTCACGTTGATGTGCAGGATGAGCTCGGAGGTGAGTCTCTCTGCCAGGCAGGACACGGTGGCCCTGCCCTCGTCCAGGAGGGTCCTGAAAGCAGGCAGCATGTGGGAGTGAGACTGGGCACTCACAGGGCACCCTGACCATGACGGCCTTTGTGGTGGGACTGGGCTAGGTGCCGTGGGGGCAACACGGAGGCCAGCACGTGAGAATGCTGCTGACTGCTGGGTAAGCCTCTGCCCAGAAGGTGGCACTGGCGAGCAACACCGGCTTTCTCTTCTCAGCACCCCTGCAAGCTCACTCCTGGTGTGGTCACCTGTCGTCTCCAGGAGCACAAAGCCCACCTAACTTTGCCGTGATTCAGAGGCACTGCCCCAACCGGTGGTTTACTTGTAATCTCAAATATTCAAGCCTAAATAGCCAAATTAATCTTGAGAAAGAGGGACAGCGATGGAGGCGGCATGCATCTCGGATCCAAAACATATCACAAAGTGGCGATCATTGAAACAGTGTGTCATCAGCATCAGGATGCAGCCAGAGATCTATGGAGCAGACCCAGGCACGTTGGCTCAACTGACCCTGGACAGAATGTCAAATACACAGCAGGGAAAGGAGATCTTCAAAACCCACAGGGAAAGAATGAAACTGAGATCAGCTGCACAAAGCGATTAGAGGTGTAAATGCGAGACTTGGGACCACAAATTCCTAAAAAAAAATGAGCAGATTTTTAGTGGCATTAGTTTTATATATGAGATCACAGACACCAAAGGAAATAAAAAAGAGACTAAAAAGTACCTAGAGTTAAGCTGCCTTGCCCACAGCGACCCACCAGGGGTGATTCCTGGGTGCAGAGCCAGGAGGAACCCCCGAGCATCGCCAGGTGTGGAAAATGCCATTTTCAAAAACGGGCTAAAGACTGGCATAGAACATTCTTCGAAAAAGAAATGAAAAGATTTCCTTTTGCTTTTTCCTTCTCTGCCTTTGGGCCACACTGCCTGACTCCCGGTTCTGTGCTCAGGGTTCACTCTGGTGGAGCCTGGGGGACCACCTGGGGTGCGGGATTAAACCCGGGCCAGTCTTGTGTTCACCACTGGACAGCCGGGATCTGGGATGGACCCTCCCCCAGACGTTCCTCCAGTGGGGTTCCAGGGCAGCCCCCCTCCTGCCTGGACTGTGCTGCAGCACACAGGAGCCTGGGGGTCTGCAGAGACGTACTTGAGTGGTCTGCTGTCACAGGACCCCGCTGCGACGGAGCAGTGGTCATCAGTGTGTCACCCTGCAGCGACCTCACAGCCTGGACCTTGACCCTGGAGACCCACTCCTGGTCAGGGGAGGGGGCTGGGAGGAGGTCACCACGGTCCTGCTCTCGGGAGCAAAGTACCTCTCCCTGCCCCCCTCTTCTTGGTGCCTTTGCCCCCCAAAGCAGCAGGAACCGAGGGAGAAGCCCCGCTGGGCGCCTTAGTGAACCCTTGGCTCCCTTGGTGTGGCCAGACCCCCGCCCGGTCTGTCCTGTCATCCCCATACTGCACCGTCCTGGGTTAGGAAGCGCAAGCCAGCTGCTTGGAAGGGTCTGGCCACTCCTTGGGTGCAGAGCAGAGCAGAGCTGGCCGGGGAGAGTCCTCGTCCGTCCCTCTGGCCTTGCCACAGCCTCAGCCCACGTCTCTCCTGACATGCCTCTGCCGCCCAGGCAGCCTCTCTCCTGTCCCCCTCCCCCCGCCCCCGCCCCCCCGCGCTCCACTCAGGAGCAGCAGAGAAAGACCACAGAAGCAGCACCCAGCCCGAGGGCGGACACCGGGCCCGAGGCCATGGCCTCTGCAGGAGCTGCGGTGCTCACAGCAGCTGGTCGTGGGCTCTGGGCAGATTCTCAGAGGCGGATTCGGGCTCACCCCTTCTCCATCACAGTATCCGCGTTTGCGAAACTGGGAGGCGGGCAGAGAGGTAGGCCAGGGGCTCAGGCTCTCGCCCTGCGTGTGGCGGACCCTGGTTCAACTCCTGGCGCCCCAGAGGAATAACCTCCGTCCAGAGCAAGGATTGACCCCTGCACTGCAGGTATGGCTCCAACTGCACCTTTCCCCCAAAAAACAACAAAGCCGAGAGGAACGTGGGCTGCTATGTCACGCCACAGCGTGGGGGCGGCAGCACAGTGGGGAGTGCATCTGCCTGGCATGTGGCCGGCCCAGGTCGAACCCCCAGCACCCCACAGGCGTGCTCCCATCCTGAGCACCACTGGGTGTGGCTGCCAAAGAAATGAATCATGCACAATTCTAGAGGACTCAGAGAAGCAGGCAGATTAAAATCTTCTGTTACCTTACAGAGCCCTGAGCACTGTCCTCAGAGCTCAAGAAGAAAGGGTTTAAGAAGACCAATATAGTCAACTGGGGGACAGAGAAGGGGCCACTATGGCAGTGAGAGTCGGAAATGACCACCCTGGACATGAACTGGAGACCGAGAAGTGGTAGGGACAAATACATGGGAACCTGTCAGCACCTGCACTGTAGACCTTAGTGCCCCAAAGGAGAGAGAGACAGACAGACAGAGAGAGAAGGAGAGAGAGACAGAGGGGGAGAGAGAGACAGAGAGAGACAGACAAAGAGAGAGGGAGAGAGAGACAGAGGGGGAGAGAGAGACAGAGAGACAGACAAAGAGAGAGGGAGAGAGAGACAGAGGGGGAGAGAGAAACAGAGAGACAAAGAGAGAAAGAGAGAGGGAGAAAGAGAGAGCAAGAGCGAGGGACAGGGAGGGATAGAGAGAGCGAGAGCGAGTGAGCGAGAGACAGAGAGAGAGGGAGGGAGAGAGGGAAGGAAGGAAGGAAGGAAGGAGGGAGGGAAAAGGGAGGGAGAAAGAGAGAAGAAAAATGTCTGCTGTAGCAGGGGGGTGGCGGGAGGGGAACTGGGGACACTGGTAGAGGGACCGTGTTGCAACACTGTATGACTGAAACCCAACCAACGACTTTGTAACTGTATATCTCATGGGGACACAATTCAAAAAACAGCAACAATTAACAGACAGTGCCAGGCAGTGCAGGGCAGGTGCCCCCGCCGCCCGCCACCCCGGAGACTGACCTGAAGTGCGGGTGGCCCTGGAAGAACTTGGTCTCCTTCTCGGCGGCCTCAGCCAGGCCCAGCCGGTCGGCGATGTCCTGCTGGCCGCGGCAGCGCACCATCAGGTAGCCCTTCTTGAGGTGGTAGGTGCGGTTCTGGGCCACTCGTAGGATGCTGCCCTCCGTGCCCTTGTCCACGAGGTCGGGCTTGGTGAGGACCCCTGCGGGCCGCGAAGCTCAGAGCCCAGAAGGCCTCGCTCTCCTCCCGCCCACGGGCCCCGCAAGCAGCCACCCCGGGCCCCCGGGCCCCGCATCGTGCCCGGCTGGCCCTGGCTCACGCCTCTGCCTTTCTCCTGGGTCGGGCACACTGGCCACCTGCCTGCGCCAGCCTCTCCCCGCTCTCCCAGGGGCCAGGGCGATAGCACAGCGGGGAGGGCGTCTGCCTTGCACATGGCCAACCTGGGTTCGATCCCCAGCATCCCATAGGGCCCCCCCACTGGCACCGCCAGGAGTAATTCCTGAGTGCAGAGCCTGGAGGAACCCCTGAGCATCGCCAGGAGTGACCCAAAAAGCAGGAAAAAAAAAAAAGTAAAATAGAGACTCTCTGACGCATCCTATAACCAGAAGCTGCATTTCCTTTCTCTGAGAGGCTTGTGTGAGCACGGGCCAGCCCGGGCCTGGGCGCAGGGCACTGCCTCCCCTTGGTCACACGGACAGGTGGATGGGCAGCGGGGACCAGAAAGGCCTTACCCAGATGTGGGGCGTAGGGAGGCGGTGCCACGTGAGCTAGTTCACTGGGGACTTCGAACCTCGCCCACGGGGAGGTCTCCAGTCCCAATGGGAAATGGTGCAGCAGGGTGGGGAGTGGCAGAGGGAAGGAAGCCCCGGCCAGGCGTCCCCCCGCTCCCGAACGGGCACCCAGACAGACCGCAGGACAGCAGGGCTCTCCCCCACGAGCATGAGGCCTGGGCTGGAACTAGAGGATCAAGCCCCACAGAGGCCCAGAGCTCGGTCCCAGGGGACAGGGTCAGGGGCAGAGTCCAGGCCAGCTCACACTGGACAGACGGGGGCTCAGGGACGGGCCCAGGGTGCCATTTACTGGAAGCGAACAGATGGCCCAGGACAGACTCAGGACATCGTACACGGGCCCGGGCACCAGGGGACAGGGTGCGAGACGTCCCACACAGGAGCAAGGAGAGCCCTGGGCGCCGGGGAGGGCCCGCCTCCCCCCCTCCCCCACCTGCACGGCGCACGCTGCCCCGGTCAGCCCTGGGCCTTTCCCACCATTCTCCAGCGCCCACGGGTTGGGCCTGCGTCCACTGGGGCGCCCACAGAGCCGGCAGGCCCTCACGACGGCGGGACGCCATGACTGGTTCTGAGGACAGTGAGGGCGGCGAGAACGGACACAGGACACTCCCTGCCCAGGGGGAGAGCCAGGCCACGCGCTTTGTGACTCGGTTCCTCCCCAGGGCAGGCCTAGGCTTGAGGGGAGCCGGGCGGGGCCAGCTGGTGTCCTGTGCCGGTGAGGGGCGGTGTGGGGGCCGGGGGCTTGGGAGGAGCTGCAGGGGCCCCTCCTCTCTAGAGGAATTGAGCTCTGCATGGGCCCCCGAGCGGGGTGCCGGACCCCCACAGGCTGTGACTGCAGAAGAGTGAGAGGAAGAGAGGGGACCCCAGGGACCCTCATTGCCGCTCTGGGCTGGGGCAAGGACAGCGACTCCCCGCCCCTCACCGATGGTCCTGTCTCCCTCGGGGTCCACTTCCCGGGCCATGCTCAGGGCCTCAGTGGTGGCGATGTCCACGTTGCAGGGGACCACCACCAGGTTGATGGTCGCCTGCCTCTGGATGTACTTCTGGATGAGAGTCTTGATCTGGGGTCACAGGGCACACAGGAGCAGGGCGCCCGTCACACACACACACACACACACACACACACACACACACTCACACACACACACACTCACACACACTCACTCACACACACACTCACACACACACTCACACACACACACTCACACACACTCACACACACACTCACACACACTCACACACTCACTCACACACACACTCACACACACACTCACACACACTCACACACACACACTCTCACACACACTCACACTCACACACACACACTCATACACACACACACACAGAGGAAGGGCCACGCCTGGGAGCCCCGGGTCCCTCAGGCCCCCTCACCTGGGCTGTCCCAGCTCTGCATACTCACCTTCAGGCCAATGTCCTGGGGCTGGTCCCCCACCGGGACCCGCGTGATGCCCGGGAGATCAATGAGCGTCAGGTCGGGCACCCCGGGGGAGCTGATGTCCACGCTGATGAGCTCGTGGCTGATGCCCACGCCTCTCCCAGCCATGAGGTCCTGGGCTGGGGGCGAGTGGGGAGCAGCACCAGTGAGCCCACTCGGGCACCCGAGTCTCCCCCGGCACCTGGGGCTCTGGGAGCCTGGCCACAGCCTGCAGTAGCCTCACGGGTCTCCACCGGCCAGTGGCCTCTTTACCCACTCTCCACCAGCCTGTCTAGCCCCGTCTACACAGCCTGTCTGTTCGTCCCCATCACCTTCCTGTCTACACCTGTATGTTTATCCCGTCTACACCGCCTATCTGTCCGTCTGCATCACCATCCCATCTACATGCCTGTTTGTCCCGACTACATAGGTCTGTTTGTCTACACCCGCGTTTCTCCAGGACCACCCCCTCCACCCCGCGGCCCTGGGGGAGGGGCGCACCTCTGCAGATCTCCTTCTCCACCTGGGCGGGGTGCTGCAGCTGCAGCTGCGTGTCACGGTAGGTCACCTTCCCGCTCCACGAGCCCCACGACAGCTTCCTCAGCTTCAGCACCAGCGGGCACCGGGTCACGATTCCTGGGCGGCAGAGCCCACGCCCTCAGCTTCCTGCCCTGTCCCCACCCTCCCGCCCAGGGCCTGGACAAAGGAGTGGGGGCTCGGGGATGGTGACCTCTACGTGTCCTGCTCTTGAGGGGGTGAGAGGCTCTCTAGGGGGTACAGGCAGAGACGAGGCTCAGCCCAGACTCCCCAGGGACCGGGCTGGGAAGGCTCAGGGGAACCTCGGCGGCCTGGGGGGGCTCCCAGCCTTGGGGGTTGGGGGTCCCCGAGAGGCAACGGATGCCGAAGGGCAGGACCAGCCGATGGGGTGCTGGGGTGCGCTCCCTGGGTGCAGACAACTGCCTCAGGGCTCTGCTTTGTGTTCTGCCACGGTCCTGGGCTGGAAGCCAGGCCTGTCGCCCCCTGGACTGCTGCTGAGTCCCCCGCGGCCCTGCACAAGGCCGCCAGAGAGAAGCTGGGAGGCCCCCAGCCCTGATGCTCCAGCCAGAGGGCTGCAAACGTGGGGGGCTGGGGGGAGGCACCCAGCCCTGTTCCGCGGCTGTCCAGGACCCTGTGCGTGCTTCTGGCTGCCCCCTGTCTGTCTGTCCGTGTGTCCCCAGTGCTCACCGCTGCCCCTGGGGAGGGCCACCCCCGACAGGGCCTCCAGCACGGAGCTCTTGCCCGAGCTCTGGTCCCCGATGACGGCGATGGCGGGCAGGGCCAGGTCCTGCTCCACGCCCAGCGCCCGCAGGGAGTCGATGAGGTCGATGCACGGGCGTACCTTCTCCTCATACTGGGTGTACAGGGTGTTCGCGGGCGCCTGCGGGCAGCACCAGCCTCAGCCTCCGCCCTCAGGCTCTCAGCCCAGCGAGCTGGGGCTGCATTGGCGGGGGGCGGGGCATGGGCGTGGCCAGAGCTGGGTGGGAGGCTGGGCGTGGCCACGGGACAGGGGCGTGGCCACTGGAGGGCGTGGTCAGGAAGCTGGGTGAGAGCCTGGGCGTGGCCACATGTGGGCGTTCCCTGAGGGAAGGGTGTAGCCTGGGAAAAGGGCCTGGCCCGAGGGATGGGCGTGGCCCGAGGATTGTGGACAGCTGGGTCTTAAGGGCCCGCATCCTTCCTGCTGGGGTTTTCCTTCTACTTACAAGGTCACCAGGGCTCCCAGGGGTGGGAAGGTCCCTGCGTCAGGAGTTCTCACACACACGGACACACAACACACAGACACATACACCCGGACACACACACAGACACACACACGGACACACACACACGACACACACAGAGACACACACGGACAGTCGGACACACACACTGACACTCAGATACACAGACACACACACGACCACACACAGACACACACAAGGGTGGGACTCCCATAGGACCCAGGGGTTCCACTCCAGGGTGTGCACCCCAAGAAGACAAGAGGCACAGATGGGCCCCTCCCCGATGCCCCACCTGGGCAGGTGCTCGGGACGGTGATGGGTCAGCTGAGCAGAGATCCCACCTACCCTTTGCAAGTAGGTGGAGGGGGTGGAGGGTCACGCAGAGACGGTCAGCAGGGAAAGACCAGTTTACGGGGACGCGGAGCAGGGCACTGACTGCGGGGGCTGTGAGGGACAGGGGGCCGCCCGTGAGAGGCCGGGGTGGGGGTGCTGAGCCACAGACTTGGCTTGGTGTGCTGGGTGGGGCCTGGGGGCCTGGGATGAGGGTGGCCGTTGAGAGGGACGGACGGACGTGGAGGGGTGCTGGCCCGCGGGACAGGCCGTGGGAAAGGACAGCAGGACTGGGACAGGCCTGGGAGAGAGACCCCACATGGAGAGACCCCAGACACCCGCCCAGGAGAGGCACGCGGCCCTGGGGAGGGGGCAGGGCGGCCTCCAAGTTTGGGGGTCCCTCTCCCAGGTCATCATCCCACTCACCGGGGTCTTCTGGGAGCTCCTGGGTCCCCTCCGCTGCTGGCTCGTGGCTTGTTCTGGGTCAGCCTGGTGCTGGAAGAAATTCATCCTTCGCGGTGGCTGGGGGTCAGGAGAACAGGCTGCACCTACGGCTGCAAGGACAGGAGGCTCCGTCCAGGGTGGGCCCTGCACCCCACTCTGGGCCTCCCTGGCTGTGTCCAGCAGGGCCGGGCAGCATGTCAGGGGGCACCCATGGAGGGAGCAGGGGAGTGGGTGTCAGCAGGGTCGGAGCCCGGGGAGGCAGAAGGTCTGAGCTGAGGACGGGGGCGGGAGGGGGCAGGGCAGCCACTGCAGCCAGGCCTGAAGCCCCTGTCACGAGCCTTCCTCTGAGCTCGAACCCCAGAGGTAGCAGTGAGTGGTCTGCAGTGGGGGGCTGGGCCCTAAAGCCACAGTGCAGACGCACCTGCTGGCAGGAGACTGTCCCCGTAACCAGGGCCAGTTGCTCTGCAGGGCATGTGTGAGGCAGGAGGGGAGCCCCTTCTGGGCTGGGCCAGCACCCTCAGCCTTATATTGAGGCCCCTGGAGGTGCTCCCTGTCTGCACTGAGGCCCCTGGAGGTGCTCCCTGTCTGCACTGAGGCCCCTGGAGGTGCTCCCTGTCTGCACTGAGGCCCCTGGAGGTGCTCCCTGTCTGCACTGAGGCCCCTGGAGGTGCTCCCTGTCTGCACTGAGATCCCTGGAGGTGCTCCCTGTCTGCACTGAGGCCCCTGGAGGTGCTCCCTGTCTGCACTGAGACTCCTGGAGGTGCTCCCTGTCTGTACTGAGACCCCTAGAGGTGCTCCCTGTCTGCACTGAGGCCCCTGGAGGTGCTCCCTGTCTGCACTGAGACTCCTGGAGGTGCTCCCTGTCTGTACTGAGACCCCTAGAGGTGCTCCCTGTCTGCACTGAGGCCCCTGGAGGTGCTCCCTGTCTGCACTGAGACTCCTGGAGGTGCTCCCTGTCTGTACTGAGACCCCTAGAGGTGCTCCCTGTCTGCACTGAGGCTCCTGGAGGTGCTCCAGTCTGCACTGAAGTGCTCCCTGCCTGCCCCGAGACCCGTGTCTCCCTCAGGTGTGTCACCTTGTGCAAGCAAAAGGTGCTGGAGCCCCCACATCGGTCTAAAGCCCCAGTTGGGGCTCCAGTTCCCCTGCCTCGTGCCCCTCTGTCAGACACGGTTCTGCTCCTCCCCCCAACCCCCCCATGCCCCTCCTGCCCCTAAGGCTGCTGGGACACCCCTCACCCTGCCCCAAAGGCCCAGCGGTGGCCTGGGTGACAGGTGAAGAGGTGGGGGTTCCCCACAGCTGCCCCGGGGCTTTGCCACCCTCACCTCTGTGCCCCAGCTGGGATTTGGGGACCTTCGGGATCGAGTCTCGCTGCTGGGGCTGGGTCCTGGCTCCTTGTGGCCTCTCCTTGCGGAGGCTGCGGCGAGGGTGGTTTGGGGGGTGCTGGCAGGACGCCCGGCCCCTGGGGCTGGACGCTGCATTAAGGGGCTTGGGAAGCCGCGGGGGCCGGGGGCTGGAGTTTGCCACCTCCCCGCGTACACGGCAGTTCTTATTTTGACCCCCAAAGGCAGCCCCTCAGGGTCCGGGTCAGGGAAGGGGCCGCCTGGGGTGGGCCCTCTGTCCCGTTTCTGGAGCCCTGAGGAGCCTTGGCTCCCTGCCGG
Source organism: Sorex araneus (assembly GCF_027595985.1). Taxonomy (NCBI): domain Eukaryota; kingdom Metazoa; phylum Chordata; class Mammalia; order Eulipotyphla; family Soricidae; genus Sorex; species Sorex araneus. The sequence continues at coordinate 52,184,900 of NC_073303.1, forward strand.
CCCGCTGGGTGTTGCCGCACTTGTTTATAGCCCTGCTGGTAGGAGGCTGCTGGCCGCTGGCCAGGCTCGACGGGGCAGCCTGCCGCTCAGCTGCCAGCACCGCTCGCCCATCCTCCCAGCTCCTCTTACCTGGCTTCTCCAGACGGGAGCCTGTGGGTCCTCCTCGGTCCCCTCTGCGGCTGCCCTCTTATGTGCTGGCAGCCCTGCCCCTCCCCCAGAGAGAAACGAAACCACGGGCTGCCGCAGAAACGAAACTGGAGGGTTGTGGTGTTTGTGGGCGACACCCCACATCCCGGATCTCGGACCTTCACGGGGTGGGGGGTGCCGATGGCGGGGGGTTGGACTGCTGGCGGGGGCGGGGGGGAACGTTCCCTGGGCTCTGGATACGGGAAGGGGAGGGGCTGGATTGATTTGAGATTGGGGGGTACCGCAGGGGCGCGGGGGCTTCACTGCATTTGGCTCCTGTCGAGCATTGTCTGTGCAGGGAATGTTCGCTCCCACCCTTCTGCGGACGACAGTGCTCCTGAGAGCCTGTCCCGGGAGCATTTTCATTTCTCCTCCATTTAAACCGTTTTTTCCCCTTAGAATTTCCAAGTGTTGTGGAGTTCATGCCCAGTTCAATCAGCTTAGTCAACGGCTGAATAAATAGCAGTGCCCCCACATTAAAAAAGAAGAATTTCCAAGTGTTAATCTTGGGAAAACAGTGTGGCAGAATCAAGGAGCCCGGCTCCCCTGACCTGCCCGTCTCTCCGGTCCACGCTGCCTCGACAGAAAAAAAACCCAGAGACTCGGACTCCCTGGCGTGACTCGGTTTACTTCTCTGCTCCACAGCCAAAGCCAGGGTCCGGGTTGTACGCTGGGGAGACTCCGCCCCCACCCAGTGTCTCCACTGCGTTAGCATTTCTGGTTCTGTGTGGGGGTCACACCCAGCAAGACTTGCTCCTGGCTCTGTGCTCGGGGATGACTCCTGGTGGGACTCAGGGGACCCTGTGCGGTGCTAAGATTCCATCTGGGGTTGGCCACGTATGTGATGTGCTACCCTTTGTGGCACTATCTCTCTAACCCATGCCGGCCTGCCTCAAAATCTCATTATTGGGGGCTGGAGCGATAGCACAGCAGGTAGGGCGTTTGCCTTGCACGCGGTGGACCCGGGTTTGATCCCCGGCATCCCATATGGTCCCCTGAGCACCGCCAGGAGTAATTCCTGAGTGCAAAGCCAGGAGTAACCCCTGAGCATCTCCAGGTGTGACCCAAAAAGCAAAAAAAAAACAAAAAAAACTCATTTTTGTGGTTATTGGGGCACTGACCCGGGGTTTTGTATGTGCAAGTGCTCTGCCTCTAGCTACCCCGCCCTGGCTGCGGGTTCTGTCCGAGAAACACGGGGGTGGGGGTGAGGAGTGGTCAGTGGGGTCTCCCGGGAAGCGCTCAGGATGAAGGGACGGTAGATGTGGCGCCCAGCCTTCGCAACAGCGCCACCTAGTGACACAGGCGTGGCCCCACGCCCGTGCCGCGTGCCAGCAGGGGGCAGCCGGCGGAAACCAACGTTGAAGGCAGGGCGGGAAGGATGCCTGAGCAGGCGGCTCTGCCACACTCCCCAGCAGCTGCCTGCCACCTCTGCGGCGCTGAGGCCCTCTTGGGCCTGTCTGGTCATCGAAAGAGGCGGTGGGGTTGGCTGTGGCACGCTGCCGTCCCCGTGAGTGAGGGTCTGCTGGGTGCGTCCCTCTGGGAACTGAGCCCCGGGGTGGGCACCTCCTGCTCAGGCGCTGTGCCACACAGCTGGAAGGGCCTCATGGCTGTGCGCTGGGGAGCCTGGGTTCAGAGCCGGGTGCCTCCGGCTGCCAGGGCAGGACTCGGGGTGTTCTCCTTCCTGCACGCACGGGTGCTGAGGAGGGCTGCAGCCCACTGCTCCGGCCAGCGCAAAGGGCAGGGGCTGGCTGCGAGCCGGGGGCAGGGGGCTTCCATGCCTCCTAAAGAACCCCAGTCCTCTCCTTTTCCCATGTAACAGCTGCACAGACCCTCCCCAAGCCCGTCCCGTCTTCGCTCTGTTCCAGGAGCTGACCCTCACCCCCCACCCCCTGCCACGACACACTCATCACCGCCACTGCAGAATCCTGACCCGGAATAAGCCTTCAAAAAGGAAATTCCAAGCCCGATAAATCAGAAGCACTTTTATTCCAGCCAACCGACCAAACCCCCTTCGATTTCCTTCTCGGCAGCGGAGCTCTTCAGGGGACAGAGGGCAGAAGTAGAAAAATAAGGTTCCTTTAGAAAACCCCTGCAGGAGCGCAGGGCAGAGAAGGCCGAGGAGGGGCCCGCCCTGACTGCAGGCGGCAGGGACGCTAGACACTGTGGGGACGCCTTCAGGGAAATGTAAAACAGCTTGAGTGTCTTCAGCACTACATGGGACATGTTAGAATTACATACGGAAGGCGGTTAATTCACGGTACGCACATAAACGCATCTGACAAAACACTCAAAGCATCAGCGTTGGATTCGGAAAAGTCCCGCTTGCCCCTCTCCCCTGGGCGGGAAACACCTCCAGGGGGCAGCGAGTCACCCTGTAAAGAGAGGACAAGGCTGGACACAGAGGCTGTCCATTTAAAGTACAGTTAACTGCACACTGGCGGGCATGGCAGGCAGTGCATCACTTTAGACGGCAGCACCTCCTCTCTGGCTGGCGCAGGGCGGGTTTATTCACCCTCACCTAAAGGACCCCAGGGCTCGACAGAGTCACAAACCACCAGGAGCAACGTGAGGCACGACTCAGGCCCTGAGGAAAGGAGCAAACAGCAGCTCTAAATTGCTCCCAGGCAGCTAGGAGCACGGGGAAGCGAGCGGCGGGGCGGGCGTTCGTGCCGGGGTTGCTCAGGCTCAGGGAAAAGATTCTTCACTTGCTCTGCGGGGCCACTTCTGGGGTGTTTGCCACTTTCCTCCCGTGCAGAGACAGGCCCCTGGGACACGCGAGTCCAGGGCGTGGGCCCCGAGAGGGAGGCTCCATCCGTGCCCAGGAACCGCAGCAGTCAGGCGAGCACACCAGAGCTGTTGGCCTCCACGCTACACCCCTGCAGCAACGCACGTCCCCAGCCAGCCCCGGTGCAGACGCCCGCGGCAGGGACAGGCTCTGCCTCACGAGGCCTGAGACCAGGGCGGCCGCACAGCCGCGAACTCCCAAGATGGACACACCTTCTCTCTGCAGAGCACCGGGGCCGCGGCGTGTGTGGCACACGCCTTGGTCTGACCCCTCGAACCCCGTGCTGACGGTTCTCCATTCAAGAGCTGCCCACCCACCTTTGCTGCCCAGGGCACGGATCTGACCAGACATGGGGGTGAGGGGTGCGAGAAAGCCCACCCCTGACCATGGGACACACCCAGACCTGCCACATCAGGCGCCCTCGTGTGCTGGTGCAGTTCCCCTGGGCTGGGGCCGGAACCGTGCACCTCTCGGGCCAGCCTTGGCCACGACACGTGCCCTGGAGCCAGGCCCGGGTGCGGTGCTGCTGGGATGCCCGGCCCCTGTGGGTAAATAACCTCTGCTTAGAAGCACAGCCGAGGGGCGGAGCGACTGCCAGGCCACCAGGGCCCCGGGACTACTCCCCACCCCTGCCTACGTGGCTGCGGTTTCCCTCCGGCCTTGGCAGGGTCTGTTCCCGCACAGGGCCGGGCCCCGAGGCCGAGGCACCCAGGGGAGCCTCCTGCCCCCTCTCAGGCTCAGTTCCAAAGCGTGTCAGCAGTGGTCCTCCTCCAGGGGACCGCCAGCTCCCCCCCACTCCCGGCTCCCACCTGACCCTGCCCCGCAGCCAGCCCCCAAGTAGCCAGTGTCCACCCCAGCCTGCTTGGGCACCGGTCTGTCTCCTGTGGCTTGAACGGATTCTTCTAGGCATGGCGGGAAGCGAGCGCCCACTCGAGATGCCGCTTCTTAACAGACGAGGAGTCCTGAGGCTTATTTATTTATTTATTTATTTTTGGGAAATCTGCTGAAAGGGGGGCCATGCTGAAGGCTCAGGGTGAGCCCAGCTGCCCGGGATGTCCCAGGGGCGTTCTTCACTTGCCCACACCAGGAGATGACATCTGATCCCACCTCTCTTCCCAGCTTCTAGAACTTTCCACTGGCGACTCTTCCTGCAAGGAAGTGGGTCTTCACCTGCCTCAGGCAACGCCAAGCACCAGGCGCCACATTTTCTCAATGTGCATCTTCACTAACATCCCCTGCCTGACTCCAGCTAGAATATTCTGGAAGCTTCAGGTAGGTTCAAGAATGCACACCTCATTTGCTTCAGAAAACTTAATGGCAGGAAGAGATCAGAGGGAATCTTGGAATTAATGCTACTTTCCCAAGAGAGTTAATTCTGCTGGTTTTGTTGACATGCTTTGGTTCCATCTGAATTTTCCTTTCCCACCCTCTGAATTGTATTTGCTCCCTGGCTGCTGTTCTACAGGGAAACTGCCAAAAGTCCAGATATGAAATTCTAAAAACACCTACAAATGTACACAAGAGCTTCTGTTATAGGGACTTTGCCTGGCACAAAAAAATCTAGTATCTCTACTGGCAAAACCTGCAGTCTTACATTCCAAGGTGTTTAATCCTTTCCCCCACCCCTAAGTGGAAAAAAAAACCCACTTAGTGGCGAGTCCTTCCACCAAGGGGGCCAGTAGTCCGTTCTACTAAGTTGCTGGGTGAAAAGCACCCTGGCCAGCGTTCCACCCAATTATCCGGTTTCCACCAATAAGGACCAAGTGTGTGAAACCCAATTACCGTTGTTTAGAGAACAGGCTTGGCGCTCACTCCCCCCACCGGGAGGCGCGAGGCCAGGACTCGGCGCTGGGCCGGGCGACTTCTCTGTGTGGGAGCCTGGTCAGAGAAATCTAACACAGAGAGGAAAAACAATCCTCCCTCCCCCCTTCACCCAGACGCTGCAACGCCCCCGGCCAAGAGGTGCCAGGCCAGCGCGGCTGCCCAGAGCTCGGGGCGGGGACGGCTTCCCCCTGGGAGTCCTGGGCTGTGGCTGACCCCGCTCATATCTCTGGCACGCCTCTGTTCTATCATGAGTCAGATAAGTCCCTTCCCGGGGCTTGGGAGGGAGTCGGCTGAGCTCAGGAAAACATCCCCTGTGGTCGCCTCCAGGACCTGCCGCCCGGGGTGGTCAGGCACTTGCTCTGGGTTCAGAGAAAAGACGTTTGTGTGGGCTCGGTGACGCTGCCCGGGGTCCCTCTGAGTCCCCCAGGCAGACCAGGGACTCAGTCCCTAGATCATTTCTGGGACAAAAAATATATATATTTTTTACTTTGGCTTTTGGGCCACCACCAATGGAGCTCAGGGCTTCCTCCTAGCTGTTTGCTCAGGGAGCATTTGTGGTAGGGGCTCAGGGGACACTCTGGGGTGCCAGGGACCGAGCCCAGGTCAGCCGTGAGCGAGGCAAGCACCCTAGCTTCTCTTGCCTTTCCCCACGTTCCTTGCTTCCTCTCATAAACATCTTTAGGAGCTGAAGACAGACCTTGACTCCAGGTTCTGGAATAAATGAACGAAAATAGAGTGTCGCACACATGAGCGTGTGTCACACACACACACACACACACACACACACACACACACACACGCCCTGCACCCCACCCCATCCGCCGCACACATTGTTCATGAGGAAAGCTCCACTTCCTGTCAGCAGGCTGACGAGGTTCTGACAACAAGCTAATGCTAACTTGTTTTCCTCCAGAACGAGGCTCTCTCCCGCCCTTTCCAGGGAGGGTGACGAGGGCAGTGACCCCCTGGCCGAGTGCTCCTTCACTTCCTGTCTAAAGTAAGCCTCGAGGAAGCTCCGCCCAGTGGAGGAGCCACATGAGGAGCTGGGGGAGGCTGGTACCCTGGGCATAGCCCGGTTCAAGTCCAGTTTTCGGCAGGGAGGCTTGCCAGGAGAAATCACAGGCCCCCTTCCACGGTGCCTAGTTCGCCCTGGGCGCGACGCTGGGCTCTTGTGATTTAAGGATTTCCATAAAAATGTCATCTCCAACCGCACGAGGGTGACGGAAAAGTAGAGCAGCTCGGCAGGAACCGAAGACTGTGATGGCAAGCATTGTTCGAATCTCCTCGCGGGGGCTGGAGAGACAGAACAGCGGGGAGGGTGTCTGTCCACACGCAGCCGACCTGGGTTTGATCCCCGAGCCCCGCCAGGAGTGGTCTCTGAGCACAGAGTCGGGAGTCAGCCCCGAGCACCGCCAGGTGTGGCACCCAAACCCCAACCCCAACAAGCACCCTTGCTGGAGCTCGAACTTGCCAGTAGCTCGTGTTCTGGGACCGGGGCCGGCTGGTCCCTGCCCAACGGAGACGGTGCCAAGGCTCCGGAGCCTGACCCACGCCCTGGAGGGGCTGGTGGGAGCCCCTGGGAGGGAGCGAACCGGCTTATTCCTGCCGCTGCGGCCCCTGATTTCAGGGGCTCTCAGTCCTCACAGCGGGGGCGGGGAGGAGGCGTTCTTCACGCCCCGCCAAGCAGTGCCCAGCACAGCCGCTGAGGCCGGGAGAACTGGCGTTCCAGAGACTTCCAACTTGGAAGCGTGTTTTGAAAGGACGAGTGGGGATGGCGAGCACCTGCTCAGAGGACCCTCCCATCCAGCCCTCCAAGCACACCGCAGGGCACAGCACCCTGTAGAGCAGATGGCGCCTATTCTTACCAGTGGGCATCGTGTGGCTCCCCGAGCACCTGAGGACACGGGGCCTTGCCCACGGGGGCACAGGACACTGCACCGAGACCGGCTTCGCTCGCCTCCTCAGCGCACAGGACGCTGCACCGAGACCGGCTTCTCTCGCCTCCTCAGTGCACGGGTTCACAGGACACTGCACCAGACCAAGTCTTTGGCTTGTCTTGGGTAAAGGCGGTCAAATGAGTGACACCAGTGGTGGCGCTCTGCCATGGGCAGGGGCCACTGGCACGCACTCACTTGTCCCTGAGACCCCACAGGCTGCAGGGAAGGAGTGTGGAGGTCGGCTCCTCCTCCGTGAGCCTGACCCAGCCAGGCATCAGTGAACGCTTGCAAAGGCTGGGGGAGGAGCAGAGGTGCCCCCACGACCTCCACACACTCGCCACCCCCTCCTCTGGCCGAAAGGCTCACCCTGTTTCCCGGGAGGGCCCCGAGCCACCCAGCTGCGGAGCCGTGGGCAAGGCCGTCGCCAGGGAGAGAATGGGGGTCCCCTGAGGAAAGGCTCCTTCACTGTGAGCAGGAGGGAGCAGGAGGGAGAGCGCCCAGCTGCCACGGAGAGCACCCAGCTCCCGGCTGCACTGGCCGGTCTCCGCAGGGAGGGGAGGGCAACGGCTGCAACCAGCTGCCGCCCCGCGGCCCCCCAGGGACTCGGAAGACGCAGTTGTGAGCTCTGGTCCCACGGCCCTGTGGCAGAGTGCAGTGCCAAGGAGCAGAGGGTGCCCCTCCTCAGGGCCGGCAGACGGGAGGCCTCTGTCTTCCGAGAGGTGAAGGCTGCTTGGGGGGGGTCTTCCAGAAGACTCGGACCCACCGTGGGTGCAGACACACCCCGCCAAGGCGCTTCCGACTGCAGACGGCACCGAGAACAGCTCAGGTGAGGCCCGGCTCGAGAAGCAACAGAGAGAGAGTGAGTGCTTCCTGGGGGCTAAACGGCGTGACCAACGCAGCCGGAGTCACGGACGCTGACACCGGTTTTGGGTTCTGTGTGTGTGTGTGTGTGTGTGTGTGTGTGTGTGTGTGTGTTGGTGGCACGCTGGACCAGTTTGGCAGAGCCAGTAGCATAAACCTGAAGCCCAATTCACTTTTTTTTTTCTTTGTTGAGAATGAGGGTTCTGGTGTGTTTGTTTTATTTCTCAGAGGAAGGGAGGAGGAGAAGGTGTTAAAACCCAGTACAGTGAGTCTGGAAGCCTCCGAGAGCGGGACGGCGCCCGCACGGGCACACCAGCCCGCGGCAGCCTCACTTCCAGCGGTGCCGGACCAGCGAGGATGCGTCGTTGACCACCTCGGCGTCCCCCCGGAGGGGGCGGCAGGGCCGGGGCAGCAGCAGGAGGGCCACCAGCACGAGGAGGATGAGGCCACACACGCTCAGGAGGGCGTAGGACACGAGCCACAGGAGCGGGTCCTGCGGGGGCAGGGCGGGCACACAGTCACTGGCCGCGTCGTCCGTGGAGAAGGGTCCGGAGATCTCCGACACAGGCACACCCGCCACCTCTGCGGAGACACAAGGGGACAGCCGCGGCTGTGACATTTCACCAGGAAGAAGTGAAAGGCCCATTACTCGGTCATCCGTCACGGACTCTGGAATCGGTGCTCGGGGCACCAGAAAATAACGTCGCTGAGCATTTCGTGTTTCCCACGACGGCGGCATCTCAGAGCCACCCCAGGAGTCTGCTCAGACTTCGGGAAAGGACAGGGTCCAGCGGCAGAGGAGGGACCTGGGGGCCGGGTCCCTGACAGGGAGGAGCTGCCTGGCGCGCGGCAGAGGCCGCACTTTCCTGCGACAGATGCCGGCCGTGGCCACGTGGGTTTCTGGCTCTCTCGGTGCGGGGAGAGGGGCAGAGACAGGCAGAGGGGCGCCTTCCGCTCAGACCCCGGAGCCCAGGGTGTCTTGGGGAAGTCAGGCTGGGCCTGCACACAGCCCCACACGGCCACGGGGCACTGTCCCCGTGACTCGGTGTCTAACTGTGCCGGGGCCGCACGGAGCCGACACGCATCTCTGGGAAACGGCCAGGGAGAGTGACCAAGCCTCCGCAGAGAGCAAACACTCCACAAACATTGAAAATACCTAAAAAAACACTCAACCCCACACTTCACGTGCACTTACGGTAGATAACTCGAAGATCTAAGTCAGAGAAGAAGCAGTAAAGACACTCATAAATCCACCACTTAGCAATAAGCACCATCTTCAGAGTCGTCCCTGGCTGCCATGTTTCAAATGAAGGCGAGCGTCCTAGACACGACATTCGCACTCTGCGTGCGATAGAAATCTTTCCACATATTTAATTTCTAACCCTGCTGCTTTTATGACGGAAATCCCTCTCGATGGCTGTGGGGGAGGGACGCCCGAGCCGTCTGCCACAGACAGAAGCTCCCGTGGGCAGGAGGCAGGATGCGCCACACAGCGTTAGGCGCGCACTAGACCCAGCGGGAAAAGGCGGGTGAGCTCACGGGCTCCGTGAGGGAGACCACGGAAAACGGAGTGCAGAGCGAGCAAAGCATTGGGAAGTAAGAGATCCTCAGTGACTCGGCCTTGGGTGCTCAGAGGGCCTGAGGGCCCAGGGAAGCAGAGCACCCTAGTGAGAGCACAGGGTGGAAGGCAGAGGAAAGGAGGTATATATAGAATGATATATTTTTTTTAAAGTCCCCCAATTTGACGGGAATTTTAAGTTTACAGCTCCAAGAAGCTCAGTGGACCCAGGACGAGAGCCGTCGGGTGAACTCCCCTGGAGAACTGCCCGCAAGCCCCGAAAGCCGACAGAGCGAGGAGGGCGGGGAGGGCGCCTCCTTGCATGTGGCTGACCCGGGTTCAAGCCCCGACACCCCACCTGGTCTCCCGAGCCCGCCCAGGAGTGAGCCCTGAACTCAGAGCCGGGAGTCGGCCCTGAGCACTGCCGAGGGTGGCCGGCCCGGGCTTCTCCCCCATGAGAGGAAAGAAGGAAGTGGAGAGAAAGACCCGCGTGCTGGAGGAAGAAGGGAAAGGGCTGGGGATAAGGCGGGCAGGAGACGCCCAGCAACAGGCCCGAGCGAGCAAGGCCGAGCGGCTTCGGTCCCCCACAGGGACGGAACAGCACGATGCTCAGACGCAGCTGTGCTGACGGACTCGCCACTGCGCACCCACGGGGCCTGCAGGGCGGCTCCAGCCCCACACAGCGGGGCCCGGGGGCCCCAGGCCGGGACTGTTGGCCTGCACAGATTACAGCCGGGCCTAACGCCAGCCCCGCACGCAGGGGAGCTACACACAGGTCCCGGGACGGCGGGCCATGGGGACCTGCCTGCAGGCACGAGTTGACAGTTCCATCCCTGCTCTAGGCCTGCCCAGTGCCACCCGGGGACGCAACCATGTGGGAGTCCCAGTGTGGCCGCCACTCGTGACACCGGGTCCCTGAGACACAGACGGCAAAGGGAGGGGCGGGGAGAGGACAGTAGCGGGCCACACCCCGCAGGGAGCAACAACAAGAGGATATCTGGAAAGTCCCTAAAAATCCCTTACTATTTGGAAACTAACATTTTTTGGGGCAGGGCATTCTCAGCAGTGCTTAGGGTTCATTCCTCGCAGTGCTCAGAGGACCATAAGGGGTGTCAGGGGTCAATCCTGGGCCAGTCCCACGCAAGGCAAGCAGCTCACCTGCTGTACCGTCTCTTGGGCCCCAGATAACAATTAAAATGTATTTATTAAATAAATTTTTTATTTATTAAAAAATACTTATTTATTGTGTTTTATTTTTTCAGCCACACCCAATGGTGCTCAGGGCTTACTCCTGGCTCTGTTCTCTGGGGTCCCTCCTGGCAGTGCTCAGGGGACCACATGAGGTGCTGGGGTGCTGGGAGTTGAACTCAGGTCATGCAAGGCAAAGGCCTTACTCTCCCTCAGGCCCCAGATAGCAATTTTTAAATGTATAAGATATCTAGGAAGGAAACACTGCTCCTTGGTTGAGGGACACTGTTTATTTATTTATTTTTTGTTTCACACTAAAAAATCCCAATTTTCTAAAAGGAAAATAAAGGATGTATCTTGTTTCATTAAAATTAAGAAGCTCTCTTTGGAGGACAATACCAAGAGAATCAAAGGGCTGGAAGAAAATGATTTTTGTTTTTATTTTTATTTTGCTTTTTGGGTCACACCTGGTGATGCACAGGGGTTACTCCTGGCTCTGCACTCAGGAATTACTCCTGGCAGTGTTCAGGGGACCACACGGGATGCTGGGAATCGAACCCGGGTTGGCCGCATGCAAGGCAAATTCCCTTCCTGCTGTGCTATTGCTCCAGCCCCCAAGAAGAAAATGTTTTCAAGTCACATTTCTGTTAAAAGACTTGTAGTCTGAACATAAAGACATCGGAGAGCTCAAGAAGACAAATCACGTCAGAAGGGACAAAATGATCTGTTCATTCCAAGCCACCTCACCGAAGAAGCTGTGTGGACGGGTGGCAGACAAGCCCACGAGGAGATGCCGGAGTGCTGGCTCTCGGGGGCGGAACCAGACGGACCCCCCTACCCGCCCACAGGTGAAGTGGTGAAGGCTTGTGAGAAGGCGGGGGAGGGGCTCAAACACCCTGGCAGGAGCAGGGACCGAGAAAGCCGCCGTCGCCCTAAAGTGATCAGGCCCACTGCCGTGCTCGGCACGTTCCCCTGTCACTCGGCAGTCACCCCATCCCCAGGTGTCCGTCCCTGAGAGATGCGGGTCAGGCGGCTGCTGAGGGAGCCTTATTTGCTCTTTTCCTCCAGCCCCTGGGGCAGCCCCGAGTTCAACAGGGGCAGCGATAAGCCCATAATGTTCTAATTAACCAAGTGTGTTTGGGTTAAAATGAACAAGACTACACGAAGCAGAAGGGAGAAGTCTCAAAGCAACTATACTGAGTGAAAGTCAGGGGAAACAGCGCGCGCACACACACACACACACACACACACACACGCACGCACGCACACACACGTGCACGTACACAGACCATGTGCACACACACGCATGGACACACGTACACAAATGGCATGCATGCACAAATACCACACGAGTGCACACATACATGCACATGCACACACATACACGCATGCACACACATACACGCATGCACATGCCATAAATATATGTACACACATAACATGCATACACTTGCACGCACATGTGCATGCACACACAAATCCATGTGCACACATGTGCGTACACGCACACATGCACACATGCGTGCGCACACACGTGTACACATGCATGCCCCCCACATGCATGCACACTATGATTCCATTTATGTAGGATTCTAACATGTGGGCCTCATCGGAGTGACAGTGGTCAGGCTGAGGGTGATGGGCAGTTCTGAGGGGTCAGCCTGGCCTGAGACTGGCAGACCGAAAAGTACGTCGCCCTTCGCGGCTGGGTGGGAACGGAGTTAGGATGCTTTGTGGGGATGAGGGTCACGGAATGGACATATGTAAAAACTTTTCAAATTGCGCCCGAGCACACAACTTTCCATTGGATACCAGTTGCATCTTAATCACACTGTTTAAAAAGAGTCAAAAGAACGTGGCAGTCAGAACAGTCTGTTGAAGAACAATACACACGTCTGGCTGTGTGCAGAGGGAAAGGGAAGTCAGAGGGACCCCCACTCTGCTGGGCTCCAGGGGCTGTCATGCTTGAGAGGCCGGTCCAGGCACGGTTTTCTGTGTGGTGGGGGGACCTGTCGGCCCCCTATTCTGGGCTTTTCACCCACAGATCCAACCACCCTGCACCTCGTGCTCCCGACTGCAAGGCAGAGCCTGGGGAGAGACCCCCCCGCCACATCCACCTAACTCAAATCACCCTACTCCCGAGCCCAGTGTAGAAGCGCACGCCAACCATTCATCTCGAGGACTTACTCCCAATGGACATGTATTACTTTTGGTTTTTTTTTTTTGCTTTTTTGGGTCACACCTGGCGATGCACAGGGGTTACTCCTGGCTCTGCACTCAGGAATTACCCCTGGCCGTGCTCAGGGGACCATATGGGATGCTGGGATTCGAACCCGGGTCGGCCGCGTGCAAGGCAAACGCCCTACCCACTGTGCTATCTCTCCAGCCCCTGGACACGTATTACTTTTATCATCAAAAAAGTCACTGTCATCCCATTGCTCATCGATTTGTTCGAGCGGGCACCAGTAACGTCTCTCATTGAGAGACTTATTGTTACTGTTTTTGGCATATCCAATACGCACGGGTAGCTTGCCAGGTTCTGCCGTGCGGGCTCCATACTCTTGGTAGCTTGCCGGGCTCTCCGAGAGGGGCAAAGGAATCGAACTCGGGTCGGCTGCGTGAAAGGCGAATGCCCAACCGCTGTGCTATTGCTCCAGCCCCATCAAAAAAGTAAAAAAAAAAAAAAAATTTAAGTTTTTGAAAATTAGCACAATTTGGGGCTGTTGAGTAGATAGTGTGTCGCGTTTGCTGAGTGTTGCTCAATATTAAGGAAGGTGACAAAGACTTCTGCAGGTTTATTCCCGGACGCGGGTTTACCAGACTGCTCGCAAGCTGGGACTCACACACGCTGCTAGTTCCACGGCCCAAGGATGGGTGTAGCTGTTCCCGTTGCATTCCTTCCTACCTGCCTGTGTGGCGTTCTGGTTTAAGCCGTGGATCCTGGGCTCACACTTCTGGGCCCAAATCCTTACAAGCTGTGTCATCTCGGCCCAATTGCCGAAAGCCTTTGCCCATGGGATCCCTCCCCTCACTCAGAACAGCACTGATGGGTGGCCGCCACGGGAGGAATAACCGAGTCCTCAGCAGCCGGGCAGCCTTCCGGAGCTTCAGTTTGTGATTTTCTTGTCTTGCTTTGAAAGCTCAATGATTCCTTTTTTTTTTTTTTTTTTGCTGTTTTGGTTCATACCTGATGATGCTCAGGGGTTACTCCTGGCTCTGCGCTCAGGAATTACTCTTGGTGGTGCTTGAGGGACCCTACGGGGTGCCGGGGATTGAGCCTGGGTTGGCCACATGCAAGGCAAACTCCCTTCCCGCTATTGCACCCGCCCCATTGATCCATTCCCCCCCCCCACCCCGCCCGCCCCGTCAGCCCCCGGGTTAGCTCCCGCTGACAGGAGTGTCGGGGGAGAAAGGGTCCGTTTCTCAGCTAGAAACACGGCGAGGGCTGGGTGGGCTGAGTGGAGCGGGTGGCCCCCAGGTGCAGCCTTCGGCAGCAAGGACCTTCCGAGCAGACTCAGTTTACCGGGCAGCATGCTCTGTGCTCTCGAGTGTCTTGCCCTGTCGCCTTGCCTTCGGGGGCTCGCTGATCCGTAAAACATGACGATGAAGCCGGGGCCAGAGTGACGGCACATCGGGTGGGGGGTCGCCATGCACACAGCCACCCCAGAGGACCCCCAAGACTGCCAGGAGCGATCCCTGAGCACAGAGCCAGTGAGCCCCGAGCTCCGGCGGGGTGGCCCCCAGCTGGCTGCAGGGAGGGCCGGGTCGCTTGTGTGCAGGCGCTGGGGGTCCCGGCTCACCTTCCCACTCCTCAGGAGCACGTCCGGACCCCGGTTCCCGCCGGCCACGCCGCCTATTTTTATTTTTTATTTTATTTTATTTTTGCTTTTTGGGTCACACCAGGTGATGTACAGGGGTTGCTCCTGGCTCTTCACTCAGGAATTACTCTTGGTGGTGCTCAGGGGACCATATGGGATGCTGGGAATCGAACCCAGGTTGGCCGCGTGCAAGGCAAACGCCCTCCCCGCTGTGCTATCGCTCCAGCCCCTCGCTGCCTATTTTTAAGTGTGAACGTGCGGCAGACGAGGGAAACTCACGGCGGGGAAGACGGCCCCGCGCGCCCGCGCCTCCGGCTGGAGCTGCCGAGATCTAGGCAGCGCCCGGGTGCGAGGTGTCTGGTCTATAAAAAGAGACGGTGGCATTTCGGGAGCCCGGGAGGAAGGCGGCCCTGGCGGTCTGAGCACTGATGAGTTCCCAGTCCTAGGGCAGCCGAGGGCGCGGCGGCCTCTCCCCGGCGCTGTCCCCAGGGCAGCCCTGTGGTCAGGGCCAGGCCGGACGGTCCCTTGCTCACGTGAGCGGAGACGAGAACGGCGACGCCGTCGGGTGGAGTGAGCTGAGGAGACGCGGCAGCAGGCGGTGAGCAGCAGTGGCGCCTCTTCCACCACCCGCCCACCCGAGCCTCTGAGCAACCCGCCGAGAGGGGGGCGGAGACACGGCCTGTGGGTATTCTGAGAAGCTTCCAGAGATTCTCGTCAAAAACCAGCCCCCCCCACACCGTTCCCCTTCCCAGCAGAGAGAGAGAGAGAGAGAGAGAGAGAGACAGAGAGAGACAGAGAGACAGAGACAGAGACAGAGACAGAGAGGGAGAGAGAGAGAGGGAGAGAGACAGAGACGGAGAGGGAGAGACAGAGACAGAGACGGAGAGGGAGAGACAGAGACAGAGAGACAGAGACAGAGACAGAGAGGGAGAGAGAGACAGAGACAGAGACAGAGAGGGAGAGAGAGAGACAGAGACAGAGAGGGAGAGGGAGAGAGAGACAGAGACAGAGAGAGAGAGGGAGAGAGAGAGAGGGAAACAGACAGAGAGAGGGAGAGAGAGACAGAGACAGAGAGGGAGAGAGAGAGACAGAGAGGGAGAGGGAGAGAGAGACAGAGACAGAGAGGAAGAAAGAGAGACAGAGACAGAGATGGAGAGGGAGAGAGAGAGACAGAGACAGAGAGAGAGAGGGAGAGAGAGAGAGGGAAACAGACAGAGAGAGGGAGAAGGAAAGAGAGAGAGAGAGGACACCGCGCATGGGTGGGCACGACGGGAAGGGCAGCCCAGGCCTGTGCCCGTGTCAGAGCACGCGCTCCCACAGAACACAGGAACACAGAGCTGAGTCCCCAACACCAAGGGAACACAAGCTCCCGCCAGAACACACCCAGCACACAGACAGTCTCCGATGCCGAAACGTGTCTCTGAGCCCAGAGACGGCCGAGGCTGTGCTTCTGGCCAGGGAGGCCGCGGGGAAGACACTCGGGCCCAGCTCCCAGGAGGTGGCTGCGGGCCAAGAGGCCAGTGGTCAAGAGGCACAGGTGGGGGAGGTGGGATTGGCCCCTGCAGGGAGGCGGGACGCCGAGGCCCAAGGGGAGGAGGGCAAGAGAGGGTCTCTCCAGAGAGGCTCCCACCAGGGCCTGGCATCGTCCCCCGGCAGCATGGCCCATGGCCCCTCTGCCGTGGCCCCCTCTGACATAATCTCCCTCAGCGTGGCCCCTCCTGGTGTGGCCCTTCCGCCGTGACCTCCACCAGGGACCGAGCTCAGGGAGGTGCAGGGGATGTGCGGGGCGGGACGGGCAGTTCCCGGCCGGTCAACGCAGAGCGCCGGTGCCGGCGGTCCCGCGTGAGGGCTCCGTCTCTGCGCCAGCCCCGGAGAAAGCCCATTGCAAAGACTTTGTCGGGGTGCACCGAGGCCTCAGGTGAGCCAAGGCTAGCCCGCCCAGAGGCTGCTCTCCTCCTGATGGTCTCCGGGTGTGCGCGATCAGGGGACGGTTGGCTCTGTCTGGGGGGAGCCCCCGACCCGAGCTGTCCCGGACCCCGGGCGCGGCCACACCGGCCCTTTCTCAGGCTGCGGGGGGAGGGGGCCCAGGGCTGATGGGCTGAGGCCACTCAGCAAACACATGCAGACTGTTCACTCACGGTGAGGGTTCTACAACCCGAGGCGCTGAGCTGACCCAAAGCTGAGTGACACGAGCGGGGCCCACACCGGGCGGGGACGGGAGGGGGCCCGGGAAGCCGGAGCCCCACTCGTCAGCACCAGGGTCTCACACCCAGAGAAGCGCATCCAAACGCCCCCGCGGCACTTTCTGAGAGAAGGGCCTCGGGGCAGCTCGGCGAGGGGAAGAAAACCGAGAAAGAATACCAGGGAATGTTCAATAAAAAGAAGGAAAAGGAAAGTAGGATGGAAGTTACATCACTCCCACAAAAAAGTAAGCAAAGATCTCCAAACTACTATCAGCCGGCACTTGGCTGATAATTTCAAATTTGATAATTGGCCAGAATTTCAAATTAAAAAAAAAAAAAGACGGATTTCTTGCTGAATAGGGGGTGGATGAGTGACCGTCTTGGAGAAAAGACTGCACACATGTAAGGGAATTCAAAGGAAAGTCATTGAGTAAATCACAGAAGAATCTTAGTGAGCAAGGCTACTTAGGAGTGGACACGAGGGCCAGAGCGAGGGTACAGAGGGAAGGGCATCTGCCTTGGATGTGGCCAACCTGGGTTCAAATCCCAGCATCCCATAGGGTCTCCCCAAGCACCGCCAGGAGTGATTCCTGAGTGCAGAGCCAGGAGTGGTCACTGAGCATTGCTGGGCGAAGGGCCGCATGTGCCCCCGCTGCCCTCGTCCGCCTGGACTCGCACCCTCTCGACGAGAGCGTGTGGCATGCGATCAGTGTGATCCCTAAACAATTGGGCCACCCGCGGGGGAGGGGACTGTGGGTTGGGTGTGCCTCCACGTCCAGGAGATAGGGCTGGGGACCGAGGGGCCGGGCGCCCTCGTGTCCACCCTGGGGTGGGGTTACTGCCCTGCTCCTGCAGAAGCCGCTCCCCGCCCGCGGGAGACAGGCTGTCGGGCAGCGACTCTGCCGAGTCAGGATTCTGCTGCTCACCCATCTCAGAGGGAAAATATGCTTTTTTTTTTTTTTACAGACACATATATAAAAAGCACACCAGGCTCAACCCTCAACAACATGTCAGTGATCTCTTACAGAGGCTGACCGGCCCGGGTGAGATACAGTGTCTGCACACTCTTCCCTCTAAGGATACTTTTTTGTAGCATCTTCAGAGTTTTTTTTTTTTTTCATGAAAAATGATACAAAATACATTATTTCGGTTCTGCTTTGGGGCAGGGGTTGGGGTTCGGGATGGAAACACCTGAAATATGGTGGTGGGGAGGTGTCATGGGGGTGGGACCGGTGTTCGAATATCAAACGTAACCAACTATTGTGAACTACTTTATAAAATAAAAAAAATTAAAAAAAATTAAAAAAAAACACACATTCCAAAATCTGGACAGAACTGAGTGAGTGGGAGAGGTGGGGGGTCAGGGAACAAGTCATCCAGCAGGAGGGAGGGGGAGACAGACAGACACAGAGAGACAGACAGAGGCTGAGGCCAAAATGTATTCAGGCTTCTCCAAGGGGAAGGAAGCAAAGGGTGAGCCACAGAGTGAGAGTAAGAAACCTACAGCCCAGCTGAGACTCGAGCTCTCCCCGCTCTCTCCTTCCTTCTCTCTCCCTCTCTCTCTCCCTCTCTCTCCTCGCTCTCTCCTTCCTTCCCTCTCCCTCTCTCTCCCCGCTCTCTCCTTCCTTCTCTTTCCCTCTCTCTCTCCCTCTCTCCCCGCTCTTTCCCTCCTCTCTCCCTCTCTCCCCGCTCTCTTCCTCCTTCTCTCTCCCCCTCTCTCCCTCCTTCTCTCTCCCCCTCTCTGCATCTCTCTCTCCCTCTCTGCCTCTCTCCCTCCTTCTCTCTCCCCCCTCTGCCTCTCTTTCCCCCTCTCTGCCTCTCTTTCTCTCCCTCTCCCTCTCTCCCCCTCCCTCTCTCTTCCTGTCTCTCTTTCTCCCTCTCTCCATCTCCCCTTTTCATCTCTTTCTCTCCCTCTCTCTCTCCCTCCCTCCATCCAGGTTCCTGGCTCCCCCCTCTCCCACTGACCTCAGTTCCTACAAAATCTGAACCACCTGGTGAGTGAGTGACCCTGGACAGAGCCCCTGGCCCAGAGCCACCAGCGCCATGGCTCCAGCATGTCTACACTGCAGGGCAGAGAGCAGGCGTGTGTGTGTGAGCACACACATGTATGTGTGTGTGAATATGTAAGCATGTGTGAGTGAATGTGTGTGAGTGTGTGAGTCTGTGTTATGAGTGTATAAGTGTATGTGTGAGTGTGTGAGTGTGAGTCTGTATGTGTATGAGTGTATGAGTATGTGTGAGTGTGTGTGAGTGTGTGAGTCTATGTGTGTATGTGTGAGTACATGTGAGTGTGTATGAGTGTATGAGTGTGTGTGAGTGTGTGTATGAGTGTGTGAGTCTGTGTGTGTGTGTGTGTGTGTGTGTGAGGGGTGGGTCCGGAGCATGAGGCGGTCTGGAGCAGGAGGGTGCAGTGGTGGTGGGCGTGGCCACGGGGACCCCAGGACCCGGGGACGGGCTGTGACCAGCCCTGAAGAACCAGGAGGAACCGCAGAGTGACCAAGTCCCAGGCTCCAGGATGCAGCCCCGCCTGTGGGCCAGTCTCCAGCCCACAGCACAGGTGGGGCAAGATATTTCATTGTTATCTGAAACATGTCACCAATGAGAAATGAACCCTTTAAAGAGGAAAAGGGGCGGCACGCCTTCGGTTTATTCTGGGCACTGGGCCTGGCTGGGTCCTGATTGCAGCCCGAGGGGTGTCATTACTTTAACTGCCGAGCACTTCGCAGGAGAGAGGCATGGCTCTGACCTCACACCTCGAGCAGTGAGAAGGGAAGGACCTTGCAGGGGAGCGGCCGGGCTGGGCCCAAAGGGCGGGCATTGGGCCCCGAGCGGGCGCAAGAGGTGGCCATGGTGGCCCGTCCGGCCGCGGGTTTAGCAGGAGGACAGGGCAGTGGGACAATGCGTCAGTTCTGGGCTGAAGGAGCAACGGGCAAGGGGGGTTTCTGGCCGGGCACCCGGTGACAGGCGAATGCCTGCGAGAGACGGGGGGCAGACAGGCCAGGCGAGGGGCTTCTCAGAGGGAGTGAGACCAGGATGTGGCCCGTGGAGGCTGCTCGCCACCAGCCCCGGGGACTCTGGGCCCCCTCAGAACTGGGCCTCCAGCTGGGAGAAGCTCCAGCTGGACCCTAAGGTCAAGGGGAGAATGTGGAGACCACCCGGGGATCACAGCGGCTCTCCTGGCTGTGCGGGGCTTCCTCTCACTTCACGCCCCTCTGGAGAAGCCCGTGTTCTCTCCTGCCCTCTGACCCTGTCGGCTCTCCCCCTCCCTCCTGCCTTCTCGGCAGAGCTCTCTGACCTCACGATTCCGTTCCCTCCTGGGATGCTGACCGTGAGGGCAGGCAAGGAGCCAGGGAGCCTGGTGGGGGGACTGCCTCTCCCTTCCCTGCAGGAGTGACCCTGCTCCAGCCTGAGACCACGGGGCCCGAGACCACGACACCTGAGACCACGGGGCCCGAGACCACAGTACCTGAGACCACAGCACCTGAGACCACGGCACCTGAACACGGCACCTGAGACCACAGCACCTGAGACCACGGGGCCTGAGACCACAGGGCCTGAGACCACGACACCTGAGACCACGGGGCCCGAGACCACAGTACCTGAGACCACAGCACCTGAGACCACGGCACCTGAACACGGCACCTGAGACCATGGCACCTGAGACCACGGGGCCTGAGACCACAGGGCCTGAGACCACGACACCTGAGACCACGGGGCCTGAGACCACAGCACCTGAGACCACAGCACCTGAGACCACGGGGCCCGAGACCACGACACCTGAGACCACAGGGCCTGAGACCACGGGGCCTGAGACCACGACACCTGAGACCACAGGGCCTGAGACCACGGGGCCTGAGACCACGACACCTGAGACCACGACACCTGAGACCACAGGGCCTGAGACCACGGGGCCTGAGACCACGACACCTGAGACCACGACACCTGAGACCACGGGGCCTGAGACCACAGCACCTGAGACCACAGGGCCTGAGACCACGGCACCTGAGACCACGGGGCCTGAGACCACAGCACCTGAGACCACGGGGCCTGAGACCACAGCACCTGAGACCACGGGGCCTGAGACCATGGCACCTGAGACCACGGGACCCGAGACCACGGCACCTGAGACCACAGCACCTGAGACCACGGGGCCCGAGACCACAGGGCCTGAGACCACAGGGCCTGAGACCACAGCACCTGAGACCACGACACCTGAGACCACGGCACCTGAGACCACGGGGCCCGAGACCACGGCAGCTGAGACCACGGGGCCTGAGACCACGACACCTGAGACCACGGCACCTGAGACCACGGTGCCTGAGAGTACAGTGCCCTGGATCATGAGCAGACGCTGAGACAAAGCCACCCGAGATGCCAGTTCCTGTTGGGGACTGCTCAGGACCCTGAACGAAAGAGGACCCCGAAACCTTTACCCTGGACAAACCGGAAAATTCCATTACCAGCTTTGCTTGACCTGAGGCACAGGTGCCCTTGTGACAAAGGAAATAGCCAAACTCAAGAGGTAAAAGTAGCCCAGGGCAGTTAACTAAGAGACGCCATTAAGCCCCTAAGTAGAATACCTTCCTCTACCTTGTGCCTTCCTCCTGCCAGATGCTCCTGCCAGATAAACCCTTGCCTTCCTCTCCCCACTATTTCTCAATCTACTCTTGAAGAATGTTGTAAGCCCACCTAATACACCCCGAACCTTTCCTTATTTGGTCTGAGAAGACACTTCCCTGATGATTGACAACTTATGTACCAACCCCCTGCTAAGAAAAGTATAAAACCAGCGTGGCAGTTAATAAAGTTGCCCTTGATCGGCATGTGTCGTCTTGGGCCCCCTGTTTACTAACCTCACTAGTCTTATTTCAGGTCGGGACCCTCACAAAATCCACCTAATTAGGAGCGCTTTCCACTGTTGTCTCTCCGCAGGCCGGAGAGATCTCCAGGGGAACGCGCAAGTTCCCAAGACGATGGCGCCCCAAACCTCGGTGCCTGAGACCACGGTGCCCATGGGCACAGCGCCCGAGGGTGCATCACACCCCACACGCCCTGCAGACCACACGGAGCCTGGGTGCAGGGTGACCCCTGCCCCGCGGGGCCGCTCAGGCGCTCCCGCCCTGCAGGGCTGGTGCCGGGGCAGAGCTCACCAACCTGATGCCGCTGGCACTTCCTGCGCAACAGGCCAGGAGGCAGGGGTGGCGTCTACTCCCACTCTCGACTCGCCCACACCAGAACCAAGACCCGCTCTCCCCCCCCCCCCCCCCCCGCGCAGGACAGTGGGGCCCTGAGGCTCGCTCTCAACTCCCCAGGCGCCTTGTGACGGCAGAGGCCTCGCGGTGCTGCAGGACCCCTGGCCTCTTGCTCTCCTGGCCGCAGCTGCCCGGTGGTGCCAGCACAGCCCTGAGAGTTCATTCCACCTGTGGGTCACCCCGGGGGTGCTCGGAGCTGAGTGCAGAGTCCCTGGCTCTGTGCTTGGGAGCTGTGTGGTGCCAGGGTCAGGCCTGGGTTGGCTGCGTGCAGGCAAGTGCCCGCCCCACGTGAGACCCGTCTCTCCCGACAGACAAACCAGCATTTTCTCGGGTGCTGGAAAGTCACTCCCCGGACACCCTCCCCCTCCCTTTCTCTCTCTCTCTCCCTCTGTCCCTCCTTCTCTCTCCCTCTGCTCCCTTGCCCCCATCTCCAAGATGAACCTCATGCCCCTTTTCTGGTTCGGCACAGAGGCGCGGCCTGTCCTCTTGAACCCAGTGCCCTGGGAACAGTTTGTCTGACATCCGCGGACATCTGTGTCCAGGTGACAGTGCCTGCCCAGATGCCCCGGGGTCTCTGCAGATCTGCAGAGGGACTGGGGGCCACTGTCCGCACAGGAGAAACGCCACAAGGGGGACACGTGGCGGATGCTCCTGCAGGACGCTGAGGGGCCCGAGGCCGGGCGGCGGCTTCTGGGCTGTAGCAGTGACTTCCCTGTGCACACACCCACCGGGGCGGGTTCCTTTCTCTCTAGCTCCCCCCCCACCCTTGTGACTCATGCCCCAGGTGCGGGGAGTGTTTGGAAGCGGTGTGGGTGCTGGGTAAGTGTGAGCGGGAGGGTGAGGGTGGCAGTGATCAGTGCACGCCTGCACGTACCTCTGCTTAGTTTGTATTTTGGGAGGTTCTGGGCCGCACCCAGTGGTGCTCGGGGCTGCTCCTGGCGCCGTGCCCAGGGCAGTGCCCGGGGACCCCGGAGCACCAGGGGTGCAGACTTGCGTGTGAGGCGTGCCTCCCGCTCTCCGTCCGCGCCATCTCCCGTCATGCTGCAGTGACAGACGCTGGCGGATGTTTCCCTGGGCCCAGCCCCGATGCCGGCGGTCTGGGCTGCCCCACAGCCCCGCACTCGGAGCCACGCGGCTCTGCAGAGATGACGCACGGCGGGGTGGGCGCTGGCGAAGGCCTCCCGCCCAGAGCCGAGAGGACGCAGGACACTCTGGGCCGCCCCTCCCGGGCAGCCCCTTACCTGCGCAGGGGCTGGCGGCGAAGCCCACCCGCTTCCGCGCTCGGTCGAAGACCACGTAGAAGCCCTCCATGACGGTGGCCCCCAGCACCAGCGCGTTGCTGGACGGCGAGATGCCAAAGCGGTAGCACTCGTAGCTCAGGCTGGATACCACCATGGGCTGGATGTACAGCTGTGGGCGGCAGAGACGGGAGTCAGGCCCGGCCCCCGTGGCAGGGGGGGCGCCAGGCGGGGCTGCCTTGCCCCTGTGGGCGTGGGCCCTCCTGGGCAGGACGGAAGCCGGGTGCCCGGGGAAGGAGGCCGTCAGCCTTCACTGGACACTCAGTATGGTCCAGGTTGGCTGGGGAGAGAGCACAGAGGCTAAGGTGCTTGTCACACACGAGGCCAAGCCTGATTGGACCCCTGGGACCACATATGTCACTTGAGCACAGAGCTGGGAGTGAGCCCTGAGCACAGAGCCAGGAGTCAGTCCTGAGCACAGAGTTGGGAGTCAACCCTGAGCACAGAGCTGGGAGTCAACCCTGAGCACAGATCCAGGAGTCAGCCCTGAGCACAGAGCCGTGAGGGAGCCCTAGCACAGAGCGGGGGTCTTACGAGGGCTGGGTTCTCCACAGGGAGTCGGCAGGACACACCTGGACCAGGAGGGTGTCCTCCTGTCTCTATACTTCCTGGGAGGGGGTGGCGGTGGGCCCCACCCCGAGTGCCCTGGGCCTCGTGTGGACGCTCCGGGCAGGACACGGAGGCTGGCTGGACACCAAAGCCCCTCCCTGCCGTGAGCCAGAGCCCGCCGGGATGAGGGTCTCCCCGTGCCTGGCCCAGCGGGAGCCCCGGCCCTTCCCGAAGGCCGCTCTGGGTGACAGTCCCAGGGCACTGGGGGTGTCGGGGGCCCGGCTGGGTGTTGGGGCCGGGGGCACCGTACCTGAGGCAGGATGGTGATGCGGAAGGAGGTGCTGGCGTTCTCGCCCCGAAGGTAGACGGAGATCTTGGGGAAGTAGGACCAGGGGCTCTCCGAGTTGGTCCAGCAGGCCAGCTGGGAGCCCAGCCAGAAGCCCTCAGAGAACTCCGGAATCTGCACGGGAGCGGGTCACAGGGCAAAGGTCACAGGCCTGGCCTAGCTCACAGACGCCCTCGGGGAGACACAGCTGACCATGTGTGTGTGTGTGGGGGGGGGGTGGGCATCTGCGTCAGGATTCACTTGACTCCAAAGGCCTCCGCCTGGGCGCTGATCACCCCACCCCCGGCAGGTGAGGACACCTAAGTGAAGGCCCTAGAAGAGGCGCCAGAACCCCGGGCTGGTGAGTTTGCCCTGGGTGAGAGCCCTGAGTGTGCTCCGCATCCTTCTGCAGGGCCCCCCACTTCTGCTTCCCAAATCAGCAAATGCCTCCTCCTTCAGGAAGTCCTCCATGACTACGTCTTCCTCTGAGAGGTGGGAGTCAATTGTGCCTCTCTCCTCCTTGGCCCTCTCTCTGGAGCAGTTAACAGGCAGCGTTACTGGTCTGAGAGGTCAACTCCTGTTTCCTCTCCCCCCGGCACCAGGAAAGAGTTTTGGCAAAAACAAAGGGCCGAGAGCCTCTCACAGGGACGGGAGGATGGACGATGCCACCAGCACTTGGTGTCGGCTGGGGACATGCGGGGGCGGGGGGGGGGACACAACAGCTGGCTGGGCTGGAGGGGGGCTGGGGTGCTCAGGGAGGGGCTCGTGTCTGGGCCCTGCCGTGGCAGATGACTAAGGCCTCCGGGACATGCTGAAGCTGGTGGGGCTCCGGGCTGGGGGGCCGGAATGTGGGGTCAGGGGATCAGGAGCCAGAGTGGACGTCAGGAGCTGCCCCGGGGTGAGGCGGTGAGGGGGACCCCCAGAAAGGGGTGGGGGAGGCGGGAGGAGAGAGAGGCATGAGGCTGAGGCGCGGTGGGTGGGCTGACTCCGGGGGCAGACGGAGAAGCCGGGGTCTGCGCTGCGCCCACCTGTCCTGGCACGGAGCAGCTTCTGCTTCCTCTTGGGGGTCTGCTTTTGGGGGCTACGCCATGATCTCCGGGCTCTGTGCATGGGGGTCACCCCTGCAGCGCTCGGGGGAAACTGAGTCAGACTCTAAAGTCAGTGTCCCGCATTTTTATAAAAGCCCAGTCTCCCGGGAGTGGGGTCCCAGGGAAGATCCCTGTGCTGGGGGAGGGGCCGCCTCGCTGCACCCTGGAGCTCAGGGTCACCCCAGGGCCCAGCACACGGCAGGAACACGCTCCAGCCCACTGCTCCGTGGACATGCCAGAGTGGGAGGCATCGGCCGGTGGGGGTGGACACAGCGCCCCTAGTGGGCCCTGGCCAGTACAAAGATCAGGCAGGGTCAGGCGGCCCAGGGGGTAGGGCACAAGCCCAGCCTGGCGAGGCCCTGAGTTTGCTCCCTGGTGCCGCCCCCAGCCCAGGGGCCACAGCTCTGCAGCCTGGCCCAGGAGGGAGAAGGGGGCCGGGAGACAAGGAGCCAGCACCACGGCCGCCAGGGCCTCTCCCGCAAAGCAGGCGCCCAGAAGGAGCGAGCAGGAGGGAAGGGCCTGCCTCAGGGGCAGGGCTGGGGCGGGGGGGTGGGAGGGATGCGGGGGACACTGGTGGGGGGACGGTGCTCGCACATCGCATGACTGAAACCCAAGCATGGAAGCTTGTGACTGGATCTCATGGCGACTCGATAAAAAAATGAAAAAGGAAAAAAAATTGAAAAAAAAAGGAAAAAAGAAGGGACCGTGGGCAGACGAGAAGGAAGGAAGCTCAGACCCGGGCTCGCGCAGCCAGCTGGCGGCCCCCTCCCTCCCTCCCTCCCTCCCCCCAACCCCTCCCAGCCTCCTCCTGCGAGCACTGAAATCAGAGCTTAATTTTAGAGGCGTCTCGGCTGGCGTCACCCTGCCTGCCACCTCGTGGCTCTCTGTGCCGGTGACCTCACGGGTGTCAGCGACAGCCCCGCAGGGCCCGCGCTGGGGGGGTGGGGGGAGGCCCCGCGTGCCTCTGGCCACACACACCCGCCCCCGGACGCTCCGGGCCTCGGGGTTCTACTGCTGCGGCAGCGCCCGGCTCGGGCACGGCACCCTCCAGGGTCTCTGCCGCCCGCCGCAGCGGTGGCGGCTGCCCTGAGCCCCTCGGGCTTTCCTCGCCCCCAGCCTCTCCCCAGCTCTCGGCGAGTTTGGGCGTCCGAGGCAGGGCCTGTTCCTCTGCCCTGTGACAAGGCCGGCTTCACATCTGCCGGGATTCCCGGCGGGAACCGGCCACGCGGCACCAGCCACGCAGCCGTGCACTCCGCAGGAGAGGGGCGTGTGGGGTCCCCGGCCGGGGCTCGTCACAGCCTCCCAGGGAGCCGAGCGGACCAGCCGAGAAAGCCCCGACCTGCCGAGGGCCCAGCCGTCCCCCCAGCCCCGACCTGCCGAGGGCCCAGCCGTCCCCCCAGCCCCGCCAATGCTCACGGGCACAAACCCGCAGCACTCAGTGGACGGGGCAGGAACCGCAGCTGATCCCACCCAAACTGGCCGCCCATGGGGTCTGCAGGCTGGGGCACTGCCTTAGGCCCTGACGTGTCTAGGGTCCCCAGAGAATTGGGCCTCGGGGTATCCCCGGCAGGGCCGAGAAACCGCAATGACTGCGGCTCGTGGCCCTGACTCCTAGAATCAGGCGGTGACTCACGGGAGAATGAGGCCCAGCACTGTGGACGGGGGCCACAGGAGGAAGGGACCCGAGTACATGTTGCTGCCCGCCGCGGCACCCATGGCTAGGCCCTGGGTGGACACGCCGCCCCCTGCCTGTTCGGCCCCCACGCCAGCCGCAGCCCGCCCACTCACCAGGGACGTGCGTGCCACGGCCTCCACCACGGCGTCGAACACCTTCTGTGGCAGCCGCAGCAGCGTGGTGCCGCTGTCCACGATGGCCTTGTCTGCGTTGTACTGGAACAGGCGGGATGAGCACAGGGCAGGCCACGTGCCCGGGACCCCACCCGCCGCCCTCCAGAGCCCCCCATGTGGGCGGGCACCCTGCCACGGAGGCCCCAGGGGAAACACCTTCTCCCACGGCGGGGAGGGGGAGAGAACGGGCTGTGGGCCACTGTGCATGGGTGAGGGGGCCTGGATACACACACCGCATACACGCACTCACGTACCATACACACATATGCACTCATGTTCCACACACTATACACACAGCACACAGTACACCACATACATGGACACATGTACACACCATATATACATGCACATGTATTCCTCACAGCACACATTATACCTTACACATATACACACACCATATCCATGCACACACATGCACCACACTCATGTGCACACATATACCACACACTACACACAGTACACATTCCATACACATACCACATACACACACCATACACATGCACACACCACATATACACATGCACACATATCATATGCACACACTCCAAATACATATCCACACACCTACCTACATCAAATGCACATCACATACATATACACACATTCCCACATATATACAGACATAACCACACCAAACATATATATATATATATACACTCATACCAAGCATAGAGATCATATGTATGTCCTAATATCCACACATGCATTTTACCACACATCACATGCACCAGAGTATACACACACCAAACACACGTACACATACACCCATTCCTACATATGATATATACACACATTTACCACACACATGCCCATACATGAACCCTCACAATACCCCACATATACACCCCACACATATATGACAGTGTATGTGATATGTAGACATGCCATATACAGATACCATAGCAGGCTGTGCAACACACACATACTACATCATACACAGCACATCCACCCAAACACAGCTGCACATACACATACCACATGCACACATATATACCACACACAGGCAGAGCACACACAGACATACCACAAACACACGAAACTCATGTGCACAGCACACACATAAATGGGGCACAGCACTCAGATCCATGCACACACCCCACCACATACATGCACATATCCCAGCACATCCCAAACGGCACCATACAATGTACACACATGTTAGCACACACCTGCCCTTGCACCGTCTGTGGTTTTTCTGAGACCCATCCCTGGATTCACTGGGGACCATAAGAGCCTGGCTAAGTGGACGCTGGGCTGACTGGAGTGAAAGCACAGCAGGGAGGGCATTTGCCTTGCACGCGGCTGCCTTGCACGCGGTTCAATCCGCAGCATCCCATAGGGTCCCCCGAGCACTGCCAGGAGTGATTCCTGAGTGAGAGCCAGGAGTGACCCCTGAGCATTGCCGGGTGTGACCCAAAAAGCAAAAAAAAAAAAAATGAATGTCAGGAACCCGCGGTCAGCGAGTGGACGGTCACACCCTGGCCCCAGCAGTGTCTGCATGTAGCAGGCTGGGCTGTGTGGGGCAGGAGGGAGCACGTAGGTGCGTGGGACAGTGGGACAGTGGGACTCAGTGTGGTCAGCTGCCCTCCGGGAGCGTGGCAGGAAAGGGCTGAGGGCAGCGTGGTCCGAGGGATGGGGCGGCTGGCTCCAGAGCCTTGGAGCCCGCGGGTGGCTCTCGTCGGGGGAAACGTGTGCGGGGAATGGGGCGCCGGGGGCGGGGCAGAGCTGGGGATGGGGCGGGGTTCCAGGGGCCCATTTCTCATCTCTTGTGGATAAGAGCCGCTGGCTTCAGCCGCATGCAGGGGCTGAGCCCAGCGGCCGGGTCGAGGACGCCCCCTGATGCCCCCCGACGCCCCCCCTGACGCCCCCCTGATGCCTCCCCTGACACCCCCCCTGACGCCAACCCCCTAGGGGGCCAGTGGCTGGCAGGAAGCCACAGCGCTCTGGGTGAGGGAGTCAAGGCCAATGGAAGGGGCCGTTTGCTGTAAGGACCCTCTGATCTGCCCCACATGAGCCCTCAGGCCCCCCGAGGCCGCCAATAGCGCCCCCCCCCGCCCGGCCCACGCTGGCCTTACCTCCCTGCAGTCCAGGTGAAGGCTCTGGCCTCCGATCTCCAGCTTCAGGATCTCCACCTGGTAGTACCACTCCTCCTTGATTGGGGTGTACCAGATGTCTCCCGTGTACAGGCTGGGCTCGACCCCGCCCAGGACCTGGGGGGGCAATCATTCGCAGGGTAAGGGGGAGGCCGACAGCACCCCAGCAAGCCACACGGCCGGGCACGGCCTCCACCGGAGCCTCCCGGCCCCCCGCCTCTCCCCTGCTCTTGAGCTGGGACTGAGTCGTTCTCCAAAGGTCAAACTCAGGACGTGCTCCTCTCCGCAAGACGCCCCTCGGGTTTCTTAGGGAGCATGGAACATACGGCTCAGAGACAGCTCTGCTGTCCCTAGAGAAGCACAGTAAAGCAGCGGGTTACACGGATGGAGAATCGCCGAGTCCCGCGAACAAGAGCGGACGACTCCCGCGCCCAGGCCTTCCTGGGAAGCAGGACAGAGACTGCTCCCAACTTCCCAGTTCCACTTGGTATTCAAGACCCCGTGCGTTTCCCCTCAAACCCTCGGCCGCCCTGCCCGGGAGGAACGGGGAGCAGAGACGGGGGCGGGCGGAATCCAGGCTGCCGGTTCTTCCTGCGGCTCAGCCCTCTGAGGTCTGGGTCAGGGCCCTGGGGGGCACAGGCCCCCCCAGCCCCCCACAGAACTCTCCAGAAGCTCCAGTGGAGTCTGGGAAGTGCTGAATGGCAGGGGATGGCCCTGCCTCCGTGGTGACCCACCCCTGGCCTGTGCCCCCCCACCCCGGGGCCCCACCCACCTGCGACCTCGCCCCTTGAAGACTAAAAGATACCCACAAGACTACCTCCGTTGGTACCGGTGCCAGCCACGGGCAGTCCCGCCCCGCACATCTGCATGGAGAACACGTCCGGGATTTCTGCCTGGGTCACCAGCGAGTCGAAGAACGTCTCCAGGGAGCTGGAGGGCTGCGGGGGAAGGAAGGGCGCGGACTCAGCACACCCAGTGTAGACCAGAGTGGATGCGCCAGTGTAGACGCCAGTGTAGACACCAGCACGATAACATTTTGTTTTGTTTTGATGCTCAGGGTCACTCCTGGAGGGGGGCTCAGGGGACCGTTGGGGATGCTGGGATTGGAACCCGGGTCGGCTGTGTGCGAGGCAGAAGCGCTCCCTGCCCATGACACACGTTTACACCTGACTTTTCCCATAAGCCAAACCACCACCAAGCTGGTGATGAGGCCAGCGGGCCAGCGGCAGGAGCACTGCCCACAGCAGCAGCCACGGCGGGAGGGGGCCGAGGAGAAGCGGATCCTAGACCGGGAGGGAACTGAGTCTCGCAGCGGCCCTCGCAGCCCCAGCCTCTCTTGTCTGACTCGGGGGAAAACCCCCGCAGAGGGGGCCATGGCAGGTCCCACCCGGGACACAGCCTGGCTCCACTGAGATCTCTGGTCTGGCTTCGGGGTTCAGTGCGGATCCCTGGGGCCTACGTGGGGCCCCCGAGCGAGCCAGGAGCCTCCCTGCATGGACACACACTGCCCCGGGCAGGGGCGAGTGTCTGCAGGACCCCCCGCCTCTCCCTCGGGAGAAGGTCCTGGACCCTCCGAGAGGGCTTCCCAGGTAGGTCCCAGACCCGCTGCTGGTCCCTTGGTTTTGCGGGTGTCAGCTGGGGAGCTCTGGGGTGACACGGAAGCCACAGGGGGCCTCTGAGCCCACGGGGCCCCTTCCTGCCCCGTCAGCGCCGTCCTCACGGGATCGTCTGGGCCATGAACAGTCCTTTCCTTCTCGTGCCCTAAGGACTCTGCCCAACCAGCACCCACTAAAGGAATCCGAGTTCGGGGCTGGAGCGATAGCACAGCGGGGAGGGCGTTTGCCTTGCATGCAGTCGACCTGGGTTCGATTCCCAGCATCCCATATGGTTCCCCTGAGCACCGCCAGGAATAATTCCTGAGTGCAGAGCCAGGAGTGACCCCTGTGCATCTCCGGGTGTGACCCAAAAAAGCAAAAAAAAAAAAAAAAAAAAAAAAGGGAATTTGCGCTCTTCAACCTACTGAAGCTGTAGGGAAGAAGGACACACACCCGGCTGTGTGGACACAGGCCCTGCAGGAGGTTCCAGACGCAGCCCCTGGCCTCGTGACCGTGGCACGCAGATACAACCGCCTGTGGCCTGAGCTGGCCCAAGGCCTGAGAGTCCCTCCAGCAGCCCCGTGGCCGCCCCGTCCTGTGCCTGGCCCCTGGCCCCGCTCACCTTGGCCAGGGCGGCGTAGGCCAGACCCAGGATCCCGTTCCACTTGATCCCCGGCAAAAAGAAGTTCTCGGACTCGGAGATGGTGGCCACGTTGATGAGGAAGGAGCGGTTGAAGCCTCTGGGGATGGTCACCACGTCCTCCCCGACGGCGCCCGTCCAGCTGCCCTGAGTGTACTTGACGGTGACGTCAAAGCCCTTGGGACGGAAGGTGCTGGACCTGCGGCGGGGACAGAGGGAGGTACACTGGGCTGTCCTGGGGGCCGTGTCCACGCAGGGCGGCCTGGTGGCTAACACGGACGCCTGCTCTGGGCGTGCGGTCAGAGCCACGCTTGCCGCTGGTCACCAGCACGGCGGGACACGGGGTGAGAGGACAGGACAGGGCACTCGGGGGCAGGGGGCAGGGCACATGCGTAGTACATGCCTGACTTGGGTTCGACTCCCAGCACCTCCCGGTCCCCTGGCGGTTGCCACGTGTGGCCCTGAGGTTCTTCTTGGGCACTGCCCAGTGACCAGGCGATTTCCAGCTCGGCTGGCTCTGACCACCTCCTCGGACTCTAGTGCTGACCGCTGCACCACTGGCCAGTGGGGAGTCTGGGGAGCGCCCCAGGGGCCTCCTGACCCGCTCTTTTGGGAGGCCCTCCCCAGAGAGAGGCAGTGGGCTGAGCTGTGCCCCTGGGGGGCACTGCCCCAAGCGGGGGTCTACCTGCCTGTGCTAACCTGTGACCCCAACAACCAAGTCCAGTACCCGATGGGCCACCGGCCTGCAGCAGCAGGACTGAGACTTATCCACAGCGATGTTATGGCTGAAGACCGAGACGTCTCCCTCGGGACTCCCACCCCCTCACCCCCCACTTGCAATGACCCCCAAGTTCACGTGCCTCCCTCTGAGAAGCAGGGGCGGGGGGCATGTGAGTGAGTGAAAGTCTGGGCGCAGGGCCACCCCCAGGGTGTGGACCGACAGCCTCAGCCGCAGGGCACCCCAGAGACAGGACCGTGTGGGGACACTCCAGACCTGGGGTCCGAGTCAGGCCGGAGCCACCCTGGGGCCGGGGGCTGAGGACTGTGCAGAGGATGGAGCAGGGCAGGGGACAGCAGGTGGCTCCACCGAGCCTTGGGTGGAGCCATGGGAACATGCGGCCCTGGGGGCCCGGGGCCAGCCCGCCCGGGGGTGTCCCATCCCATCCAGTGATTGTTTTGGTTTTGCCTTTGGGTTGCACCTGGCTCTGCACTCACAGGTCTCTGTGGCGGAGCTCGGGGGACCGTATGGGACGTAGGGGATGGAACTCGGGTTGGCCACGTGCAAGGCCAGTGGCCGCCCCGCAGTAGAGTAGCACTGACCCCACCGACCAGCAGTTCCTGCACACATCGGAGTTTGAAAACCAACTGGACCACGTGCAGCATGGAGGCCACGGGGCGGCTCTCGGCAGCCCTCAGGAAGTGCCCCGGGAAGTGCTCTTGGGAAGTGCCTCTGGGAAGTGCTCCTGGGAAGTGCCCCCCTGGAAGTGCCCTGGGGAAGTGCTCCTGGGAGATGCCCCCCAGAAGTGACCCTGGGAAGTGTCCTCGGGAAGTGCCCTTGGGAAGTGCCTCAGGAAGTGCCCCTGGGAAGTGCCCACGTCCCAGTGCCCAGCCCCGGGCTGTCTGCTGTGTGGGGGTCTGACCTGTGCCCCACCAGGAAATCCTGACACACACCACAGGGGGCTGCTGTAAGGGTCCAACAGGCTCCTCTGGGGCCTGGGAGTAGAGTCACCCCAGGGATGAGACCACCGTTAGCTTTTGTATCTTTCTTTGAAATTAGATTTTTAATTTCAATTTTATTATTTTTTATTGAATCACCATGAATGACAAAGTTACAAAGATATTTAATATCAAGTTTCCAGCACACGTTGTTTCAACCCATGCCGTCCCCGGTGCCCGCAACCCTCCACTATAGTCCCCTCCCCATGGCAGGCACATCAACCCCCGCCATTGTCCTAGTGTCCCTCCCTAAGTTACACTCCCCCCGCGCCTCGACCAACCCAGCTTCCCGCTGAGACCAGGTCTCCTGCTCTTGGCTTGTATCTCTCTTAAGCTTTAAAAACGTGAATGTTCGCCATCTCCCAACCCGAGTAGCTGGCTGGTCCTCCACATACCAGCTCGGGCAGGCACGGGCTCTGGACACGAGGGCAGTAGACTATAATTGAACACGACGGCCACTCAGTGCCTCTAGTGCAAGCTACAACACCCAAAAGGGAAGAGAGAACAAAAGGGAATGTCCTGCCCCAGAGGCGGGGTGGGGGGCGGGGTGGGGGTGGTGGGAGGGGTGCTGGGACCCTTGGTGGTGGAGAATGGGCACTGGTGGAGGGACGGGCACTTGACCATCATATTACTGAAGCACAAGCACGGAAGTTTGTAAATCTGTAACTGTACCCCACAGTGATTCACTAATAAAAAAAATTGTTTGGTGGCCACAAAAAAAAAATGTGAATGTTGGGGCAGGAGGGAGAGAGCAGAGGGAAGGCAGAGCTGCACAGAGCCAGCACCTGTTGGGTCCCCGGTACCACTCAGCCCGAGCACTGAGCATCATCGGGTGCACCCTCGGGTCCTCACACCCAATGGTCTGCCTGGTGGGCTGAGAATTGCGGGAGGGGCCCTTGGGTGCCTGGAGGGCCACTGGAGTCCCCCTAAACAGTCCTTAATTCAGAGGCCACGCTCCTGGACAAAGAACTGTGCTCTGCTCTAAGCCACAGTGCTCTATTATAACAGACACAATGCCCAGGCAGAGGGAGGCGGTTCAGTCAGTTAGGGTAAGACCATACAAAGGAATATTACACAACACAGAAAAAGCAATATCCTAAGACATTTTCATTGACTGGAAAAATTTAAGCAAAAGGAAAATTTGTGCATATGGCAGAACCGCCATTAAAAGTTCTTTAAAAATAAAAAAAAAAACCCGAATACACTGAGTCACCTCCGACAGGTGGCACTTGGGAGGGGAAACACTCATTTTCATGAGCAGTGGGGCACCCCGAAGTTGACCTATTTTCTGGGTCTCATGAAGATCCACAAATCAGGTGCTGTGCTTAACTACAGTAGGTTTCGAAGGACTGGCATTTCCCACACGTTCTGTGAAATGTGTAACGCATTTCATAATCGGAGAGGGAACTTATTTTTAAAATGTCTGGCAGACAAATTTTGGAGACATTTAATTTATTCTCACTTCGAGCGGGATGTAAAACATGAAGCGTGGTTAGCACGACGACGACGGGCTCTTGGGGTTCATCTATTTACTGTCTGAATGGCACCAGCCGGAGCGTGAGCTCAGGGCGCGGTCAAGAACCCGGCACACCCATCTCCGGCACACCGGCAGCCACGCCCACAAGCCACCCCCGGCGGCGCCAGGTAATCGGGTCATGGGCCACCATCCAGATTGCGTGTCCTTCTCTCCTGGAAGGGAGCAACGGGACGCTCACCACAGCCAGGCTGACAGACCCCGCGCCAGGCTGTTTCACTCGGGGCACCCCACAGGGGGCGGGTGAGACCCCTCCCCGCCCCGAGGGACCCAGCCCAGCAGCCGGAAACCTCCAGAACCCAACCCCCGCCCTGCTCACGGCCACCCTCCACACGCTCAGGCCGAGCCTCACCCATGAGTGAACCTTCTCCTGGACCTCGAGGCCGAGCGACACCTCACAGGACACGCCCGACCCAGACTCCAAGAGCACTGCACCACACTCGACGGGACTCAGAGTCAGAGCAACCAGCCTTAGAGGGAAATGCTATATTATTTCGGTTCTGCTTTGGGGCAGGGGTTGGGGTTCGGGATGGAAACACCCGAAATGTGGTGATGGGAAGGTGTCATGGTGATGGGACTGGTGAATTACCTTATAAAAAATAAAATAAAAAAAATTAAAAAAGAATGGGCGCAGCCCAGATGGGGGCTGGGCAACGGGGCAGGCACGGGCTCTGGACGCGAGGGCAGTGCTGGGCACGGAGCCCCAGTCCACGCCACGGAAATACTGAATTATTCCGCCTCGCTGGACGTTGTGAGGGTCAGAAACAGGAAGGTGCTCGTGACTTGGGGTGCTCAGAGTCTGGGGCCGGGGGTCCCGCAGGGCAGCAGGAGGCACTGCTGGAGGTCCTGTCAGACCCTGGCGGCCCCCGCACACGGCACTCGAGTCCAGGGCCTCGGGCCAGCGCAGACAGAGCCGGAACAAACCAGGGAAAGATCCTTCATTTCCCGAACATGCACGGGGGCCGGGGCGAGGGGGGCACCCATGGGCGGCTCCAGGCCCACCTTCCTGGCCAAAGAGGGAAGAACAAAGAGGGGGACAAAGGCCCCTCCCTCTGAGCCACCGAGGGGACGTTCTCGTCTGAAGGGGGTGACAGGCGCAGTGAGGAGCAGCCACCAGACACACTTGAAAGCAGAGCCGTCAGCGCCCCAGGCCCGGCCCAATTACTGGGCGATGTTCCGAGGAGCAAAGAGCCTGAGCAGCTGGGGGGAGATGCGGGCCCCCCCGCCACTGCCCCGGGAACCCCATTGTCACAGAGCCTGATCAGAGGCGAGCAGGCCTGCAAGCATGGCAGGACGGGGGCCGGCGCAGCACAAAGCATTAGTCAGACCCGGAGCGGGGACGGGACGTGCCGGCCCCTACGGGGCCCCCCCGAAACTGCTTCGGAGGGCGCCAAGGGCCTCAGACAAGCCTCCGAAAGGAGAAGCTGCGGCCGGGAGGGCGATGGGGGCAGGGGCCGAGTGGGAAGGCCGCGGGGAGAGGGGCCAGGGCAGGATGGGAGCGAAGGACGGGGCTCCCCACCTCTGCGGGGACGCAGGAGAGCACTGTGCGGGGAGTTCTCTCCCGGAGAGGCAGCTCTGAGGGGCTGGGGTCTCGGCTCCTTCAGCAGAGCTGCTGGGCGGTGGCCCAGGACTGGCCCGCACACTGCCCGCCCGCGGGGGGTCTCCTGATTTGCTCACACCAGAGGTTGGGGAGGCCGGGGGGGGGGGGCCGTAAATCAGCAGGTGGGCGGTCTCGGCCACTGACCCTCAGCCTGGGAGGTTCCCACCTGAAGCCAGGAGCCCAGAGCTCCGAACACGCGACCTCTGGGCGGAAACCAAGCCCCCTCCCCTGCGCCAGCCCGAGCACCAAGTCCTCCTGGCAGAGAAGCGCCCGCGAGCAGGGGCGGGGCACGGGGAGGCTCAGTGCCCGCACTCCTCACCCTCCCGCCCTTCCCCTGCAGCCTCAGCCTGCCAGCAACAGGGCTGGCCACATGGGACAGCAGGCAGGAGACGGCCCCCACAGGGCTGACGCTGCACAGACCCCCGACTCTGGCGGTGGCACTCTAGCCTGACACAAACACACATACCTACAACACACGTGCATGCACACACACATATACACACACACGGGCCATGACAACACAGAGATGACACACCAACACACGCATGCACACACATGCACATTGTATGCACACAGCTCTCTATAGACCCATTTCTACAAACACAAACACAGCCACGCATGATCCCATGGTCACATGTATACACACATTCTATGCATAATGTAGACACAAGAATATGGGCATGCAGCATCCTACATGCATACACACAGACACACACATCCACACAAACATATACACAATCAGATATACGGTTACATAAAAATGTTTTCACAAATGTCTACACACACAAATATAAACATATTCACACACAATGTATTAGTCACTGTCACTGTCATCCCGTTGCTCATCGATTTGCTTGAGCGGGCACCAGTAACGTCTCTCATTGAGAGACTTATTATTACTGTTTTTGGCATATCCAATATGCATGGGTAGCTTGCCAGGCTCTGCCGCGCGAGCTAGATACTCTTGGTAGCTTGCCGGGCTCTCCGAGAGGGGCGGAGGAATCGAACTCGGGTCGGCTGCATGAAAGGCGAACGCCCAACCGCTGTGCTATCGCTCCAGCCCACACAAATATGATATAACTATAACACAATACACACAATATCACAGCAAACACACACATATGTTCACATACACAAATACATATACACGGATGAACTCACACATAGTTACAAACACATGTGCACATGCAATGGACAAATATACATAAAACTATATAAATGCATATACTCAGACAGCACATTGCACGATACGCAGACACGTTTACACCTACACACATGAGCATGCACGCATACACGCGTGCCCACGCACAATCACATGCACACACACAGCATCCGCACAAACAAATGCACACGTGCACAGACACGGGGATGGTCTCTGGCTGTGTTGCCCTCGTGGGCCCGCAGGTTGCTCCTTGGTGCCCCCAAACACAGCCAGGCCCGCAGGGCCCCTCACTCACCGGTCGCTGTCAAAGAAGGACTCGATGTAGGCGTCAGGGGCTCCGGCCACGGCGAAGTTGCTGCTGCCCGTGTCCACGAGGATCTGCAGCTTCATTGTCCGGGAGGAGAGACAGACAGACAGACAGACGCGGTCACTCAGGTGAGGCGCTCGGAAACAGCCGCCTTAGGGTGACAACCAGGGCCAGCCGTGTGCCTCGGGGGAGTACCCGGGACGGAGCCCTGGGACAGCTGTCACCCGGGGGGCTGGCGCGGCAGCCCAGCATGGAGGGCTCTGGCCTTGCCCCCTTCCGACCGTCCGATCCCCCAGCACCACCGGGAGTGACCCCTGAGCACACAGCCAGGAGTCAGGCCTGGGCACTGCTGGGTGTGGCCCCCCAAACACGGATGTAAGAGCCGTGGCATGGATTTCTGGGGGCCGGAGTCTGCCCGGGGACTTGTGGGCAGGGGCGAGGTGAGCCTTTGGTCCCCACGCACTCAGGAGCAGATCCCGGGCCCTCCTTCCCTAGGCTGCCCTGGGAGCCACCGGGCTGCGGCTGTGTCCTACAGGGGTCACCCCACTGCCTCTCCGCCAGACACCCTGAGGGCACCGCTCCTACCACACCCCCAGGGCAGCCTCCACGGGCATCGCCTCCAGTTCCCAGGAGGCTTCAGGGACACCCCGAAAAACTGCAAACTCAGCAGTGCCGCTTACCCCCACGCCAGGCTGCCTTCGCCCGGGGCACCTCGGAGGGGGGGCGGGCGAGTCCCTCTCCTGCCTCGAGAGAACCCCGCGGCTGTCAGCTCCAGAAACCAGTCTCCACATGCTCGCGGCTGAGCTTCACGCCCTCACACACACCTGCGGGTGAATCCGCTGAACACCCAGGTGAGTGGGTTTTGTGACTGAAACCTCTGGGCTCTCGGAGTTGGGGTGGGCCCCTCCCCCATCTCGCTGTGCGTCTGGCTTCCTGGCAGCCCGTCCAGGAGCTGCCTCTGGGCGCCACATCAGCCCACTCACTGGCCAGGACCCAGAGACTCACGGATAGATCTCAGAAGAGGGCAACACGCGCTAGCCATGCCTCTGGGCCCCCTAATCACCATCCAGCTAAAGTCTAACTCCAGCTCTAGCACCTTATTTAAAATTTTAGAATCCCTGGAGCGTGTGGCCGCTTTCTCGGCAGTGTGGCATCTCATACTTTATGCCACCGACACACCAAGAGTAGCACACGGCACTGATGGGGTGTGAAGTGGAAGGCAGCTGATATACACATATATATGCATATATATTAGCACAAGGCTTGACCTGTAACAACACGTTAGTGATCTATTAGGCGGGGCTTAATGACTCCAAGGTGAGGTACAACAATTTTCACACACTTTTCCTCTAAGGAAACCTTTTTGATTATTTTTAGCGGGTTATTCATAACCAGCAATACAAAATAAATTAGTTAGCATCTGCCTTTGGGGCAGGCTTGGGTGGAAGTGGGAAAATTAGAAATAATGGTGGTGCAAGGTGGTAATGGTGGTGGGAAGGTGTTGAAATATTGAATGTAATAAATTACTGTGAACAACTTAAAAAAAAACACACAACCCTGCAAACTCTCAGCTTTTCAAGTGTCCCCAAACAGAAGACAGAAAATGTGACGTCTCTGCCCGCGCCCTCCCCCCCCAGCTCTCTCTCCAGGCTCCTGGGGTTTGTCCTGGGGTTCTGCTCACCGGCTTCGCGGGGGCCTGCCCGGGACAGCAGTGCCGTCCCTATCACGTGCTTTGCTTCCCAGGAGTGGCGGGGTGTGTGTTTGCGTGGCAGGGTTCCGGCCTCTGCCGTGTGTCTGACCATCTTCCGGCAGCCACGGGGGAGACCACGGGGGAGATGCCTCTGCCAGGCACCGCCCACTCAGCGCCCCGACTGGCCCGTTTCCCGTTGCAGGTGACAAAGAACAAGGCTGCCACAGACATCCCCGCAGAAGTCACCGCGGGCGCTGGCAGGCGGGCTGAGACCCTACCAGGACGTGTGCGGGGCAGCTGCACTACTGCTCCAGCCTCCCCGACTCTCTGGTTTTTTAGTTGTTGTGAAGTTCACATGGCTGGTAGCGGCCACAGGCTGAGAGCCCTGTCCCTGCACGGCCACCCGCAGGGAGTGTCTGGGCGCCCCTGACCAGCACCAGGTGTCCGGCCGTGAGTCTCGCCCACCCCCCAGGAACCGTCAGCTCCGCTGTCCGAGTCACCCCCACCTGTAGCGTCCAGCCCTAGCTGGGCCGGGCCGGGCAAAGCGGGGTTGGCAAGGGGACAGGCCAGTGATGTAAACTCGACGTGACCAGACCACCCTCTGACGTCAAGACCCCTTGTAGGATATGCGAGTATTTGGCAATGAAGTGAGTGCCCACCGGCTGTCTCCCGGGCTGGTTTCTCCGAGCACCCGTCACCCTTCACCCCACGTCTGCCCGGGAGCGGTGCACAGCGTGTCTGGGCACGCTGGGGAAAAACTGTTCCCAACGGCTTTGATGCCAACACGTTACTGCCCCTTCACACCACTCCAGAGCCCAAGACTCCCACTCCTGCCCTGCCCCTCCCCTCGTCACTCCTCGTTCCCACCTGTCCCCTGCACTCCCGCCACGGTTTGTGTCCTCAGTCTGCGAGCCCAGGCGGGGTTATCAGGCGTCTGTCCCGTGCTGGGCTCTCCTGCCAGCACCGGTGAGCGAGACGCTCTGGCACCCGCCCTTCGTCCCGGCTGTTCTGTGTAACACAAGGGCTCCAGTTCCGTCCCAGTGGCGCCTTTCTGGGTCAGATCGCAAGGGTGAAGCTGGCTGGGCAATGGGAAGAGGCTTCCATGTGTCTCACCACCTGCTGGAGAATCCTCCCGGGGGCGGGCAGTTGTCTCCCCTCCCGCTCCCGTGCCGGGTCCTCTGACCATGTTAGGAGTGACCCCTGGCACGTTGCCAGGCGTGGTCCCCGGGCCAGAAGCGTCTGTCTCTCCCTCCCTCCACCCTTCTCCCCGTTCCATTGCCGCAGCCTGAATGTCGGCTCCGTTCCCCCTGCGGCGTGGGCGGCGGCAGCCTCTGACCCGGCCCTGCTGGTTGTGGGTCTTGGCTTGGGGTTCTGGTGGGGGACTCTGAGCGCCCCCTCAGCCCGGGGCAGGCAGGGCGCTGCGTGCTCCCTGCACTGGCTCCTGGCCAACTTCCATGTTTGTTCCGCCAACAAGCGGGAGATTCTTCCAGGGAAGAACAGGAGAGGCCGTGCTCTCCCCCGGGTGCGGAGAGCAGATTCAGGAAGCGCAGACGAGAGGCACGCGGGCCGTCACTGTGCACCGGCCACGCTGCAGCCACTTGGCGAGGGGCAGCGAGCAGCTTCTGGGCAGCCCCTCGTGCCGCCTGCCGCCCTGGCCTCAGCAGGACGACCCGTCCCCCAGAGCGAGGTCCTGGGACAACAAGTAGCTGCCAGGGGCTGCGGGCACAGGAGGGCGGGGCCTGGTGCCGGCCAGAAGCCGCCAGAGACTCGGGGCCCCCTCTGGCCCTCAGGCTGGTGTGTTCCAGGACCGAGCCCCCCAGGGAGCCATCAAGGATCACAGACTCAGCAAACGAGAGAGGAGAGTCGGCGAGAGCGCCCTGCGCCAAGCTCCAGCTCGCCCGAGCTCTGGCCAGGCCGTGCTCACTGCCGCATGCCTGGCGGTTCCGGGGAGGAGGTGGCAGCAGAGAAACGCCTGTGAGCTGCTTCTCCGTCCCGGGCGGGCGCCCAACAGTGCCCAGTGCCCAGAGCAGCCCCCACAGGACGGGCTCTGAATCCCCCAAAGTCAGCGTAAGCTCTGGGACCTGCCGCCCGGTGAGGGTGGGCCTGGAGACGGCCTCGCACCACGGAGGGACCCCCCGAGTCCAGAGTGTGGGGTTGCAGGGGCCCCGGGAGCCCGTGGGGGGGGGGCTGCGGGCAGGGTGCCCTCCCCTGAGGGCATTGTCAGCTCATGCTGCTGTGACCACACTAACGAGCAGAAATGACCCTGGCCAGAGTGGGCTCTGGGGGCCCGATTCTGAAGGCACGTGGTGTGCTAGATGCTCCACCTGCTCTAAACAACCACGCCTGCCGCCTGCCTGCCACCTGCCTTCCTCCTTCCTTCCTCCCTCCCTTCCTTCCTTCCTTCCTCCCTCCCTTCCTTCCTTCCTTCCTTCCTTCCTTCCTTCCTTCCTTCCTTCCTTCCTTCCTTCCTTCCTTCCTCCCTCCCTCCCCCCTCCCTCTCTCCCTCCCTCCCTCCCTCCCTCTCTCCCTTCCTTCCTTCCTCCCTCGTTCGTTCCTTCCTTCCTTCCTTCCTTCCTTCCTTCCTTCCTTCCTTCCTTCCTTCCTTCCTTCCTTCCTTCCTCCCTCCCTCCCCTCCTTCCTTCCTTCCTTCCTTCCTTCCTTCCTTCCTTCCTTCCTTCCTTCCTTCCTCCCTCCCCTCCTTCCTTCCTTCCTTCCTTCCTTCCTTCCTTCCTTCCTTCCTTCCTTCCTTCCTTCCTCCCTCCCCTCCTTCCTTCCTTCCTTCCTTCCTTCCTTCCTTCCTTCCTTCCTTCCTTCCTTCCTTCCTTCCTTCCTTCCTCCCTCCCTCCCTTTCTCCCTCCCTTCCTTCCTCCCCTTCCCTCCCGTCACTTCCCTCCTTTTTTTTAAAATGTTATCTTAATTTTTTTAAACTAAATATCCATGAAACAGACCATTACAAAGCTGTTCGTGATCAGGTTTCAGTCATACAAGGATCCAACAGCCGTCTCTCCACCAGTGTAAATTCCCGGCACCAATGTCCCCCGTTTCCCTCCCACCATCCCCGACGGTCACCTCCCCCTCCCCAGCCTTCCTCTGTGGCAGGCACTTTTCTTCTCTCTCTCCTTTTGTGCATATAGTTTGCAACACAGGTACTAAGAGGTCATTCGAGTTTGATTGGGGTTTCAGTATTTTTATTACCCTTCCCTCCTTCCCTGTCCCTCCTTCCCCTTCCCTCCTTCCCCCTTCCCTCCTTCCCCCGTCCCTCCTTCCTCCCCCATCTCTCCTCTCCCCCTTTCCTCCTTCCCTGTCCCTCATTCCCCCTTCCCCCCTTCCCCCTTCCCCCGACCCTCCTTTCCCCCTTCCCTCCTTCCCTGTCTCTCATTCCCCCCTTCCTCCTGTCCCTCTTTCCCCTGTCCCTCCTTCCCCCTTCCTTCCTTCCCCCTTCCCTCCTTCCCCTCTTCCCCCCTTCCCCCTCCCCTCCTTTCCTCCTTCCCTCCTTCCCTGTCTCTCCTTTCCCCCTTCCCTCCTTCCCCCGTCCCTCCTTCCCCTTCCCCCTTCCCTCCTTCCCCCTTCCCTCCTTTCCTCCTTCCCTCCTTCCCTGTCTCTCCTTCCCCCTGTCCCTCCTTCCCCCTTCCCTCCTTCCCCTCTTCCCTCCTTCCCTATCCCTCCTTCCCTGTCCCTCCTTCCTTCTTCCTTCCTCCCCCTTCCCCCCTCCTTTCCTCCTTTTCTAAATGCAGTGCTAAGGACCAAACCCAGGACCTCTCGCCTGCGAGGACCCCGTGTCTGCACCCTCCCCCAGCTGGACTCACTCTCTGGGGGAAAGCAGTTCCGGAGTGACCATCCGCCCCTCGGGATGTCTCAGCCTCAGTGGTCCCACCCCGTGGAAGGAATCCTTGGCCTTTGGCGCCTGGTTCAGCCTCCTCTGCCCTCCTCTCCCCGGGGAAGAATGTCAGCCCGTGGGCGGGAGGAGCCTGGCTGTCACCCGAGACACCCCACTCACTCTGTGCCAGGAAGGCCAAGATTTCTGGGGCACGGGCACGGCGGAGTGGGTCTCTTCTTAGGAACCCCCAAGCCACACCCCACGGCCGGGGAGAGCAAGGCGGTGCCTCCCGCACCCTGGGACTAAGGTCTCAGATGCAGCGTCCTCCTCGGGCCGCCCAGGCGCACTGTGTCCGAGAAGATGCCGGGGCAGGAAGGGGGGAGGAGGTGCGGGAAGGGGGACCTGACCCCTGAGTCTGCCTCCGAGAGTCCCGTCCCTCTCAGCGGGGGAGCTGCGCCAGAGCTAACAGCCCCCCCAAGGGACCGCTGCCCACCGCGGGCGCGGGCGGCCAGGAAGGCAGCGGCTCGTTCATTAGCCCCGATCACCGGGACTCGCACCACGACATGCGCTGCTGGGCCGCTCCCGGCCAGCCACGGCTGCGTGTCCCTGCGGCAGGCCGTCCTGTCACTCGGGCAGCCACCCAGCGGGAGAGGCCAGGCGGCTAATCAGGCTGACCTTCCGCCTCCACACACACGACCACTGTCCTCGCCACCACGGCCCCGCGACCGGCCCTTTCTGGGTCCCACGTTCTCCCCTCCCCCGTCTCGCATCCCGCCAGGCCTGGCCCGCCCACCCGCACACACGGCCCCGCCCACCGCCCACAAAGCCCCGCCCACCCACCACAGCCC
This sequence comes from Sorex araneus, assembly GCF_027595985.1. Classification (NCBI taxonomy): domain Eukaryota; kingdom Metazoa; phylum Chordata; class Mammalia; order Eulipotyphla; family Soricidae; genus Sorex; species Sorex araneus. Next base: position 52,228,602 of record NC_073303.1, read on the forward strand.
CGCCCACCCGCACCCACAGCCCCGCCCACCCGCACACAAGCCCCGCCCACCCGCACACAGCCCCGCCCCCACTCTGCCCTGCTGCACAGGGCAACCCTCCACGGAGGGCTGACCACACAGGCCACTCCCACCCCGTGTCCAGGGAAGCCCCAGCCGGCATCCACGAACGCCCAAGTCACAGGCACTGCAGGGTCCAGCTGGCCGCCCCCTTGTCCACTCTCGGGGTGGAGAGAAACCGCCCAGCAGGGGCCGGAGCGATAGCACAGCAGGGAGGCCTTTGCCTTGCATGTGGCCCACGGCCCCAGTACCGCCCCGCCCCCGGGGTTCCCCGAGCCCCGCCAGCCCGCCAGGAGTAGCTGCTGAGTGCAGAGTCGGGAGCTGCCTCTGAGCATTGCTGGGTGTGGCCCCCCAAACCAAGGTAAAATGAAATAAATAAAATAAATCTCCCCAGCAAACGAGGCAGCCCCCAGAGAACGGCTGGTGTCTGCTCCGGGCTGCGCAGGCCAGCTGACCTTTCCCCTGTGCCAAAGATACTGTGGACGGACACTTGATGCTGATGCCAGGCCTGAGACTCTCCTGCTAGTCACACACACACACACACACACACACACACACTCACACACACACACACAGAGGAGTCTGTTGTGTTACAAAAACCTTGCCCCATCTCAAATGGTGGACCCCAAATGCTCCTGGTCCCTTGGTGACCCCCCACACCCACCCGGCCGCCCCCTCTCCCCACCGCAGCCTGAGTCTCCGAGTCATCTCATCTCCCTGGGCGCCGCTCCACACACAGGTGACAGCTCCCCGAAAGGACACTGGGAGCAGCACTGAGCCTCCCGGGGGAACTGCCCAAGGTCTTGGGAGCTTGGGGACGAGTCACATTCACCGCAGACAGCGAGGGGGCAGCCCAGACCCGGGGCTCCGGGGCGTCTCCCCTCCCCGTGGGCAGCCGCACCCCTGGGTGTGGTCCCACCGGGCGCTGGCCCCGGTCCTGGTGGCTGCCTCCCTGCAGCTTCCCTCGTCCTAGTGTCAGGGTGCTGGGGATGGGCAGAGGTCTGTCCTGGGGGGGGGCAGGAGGCTGGGGGGAGGGGCAGGGGGAGGGTCCTGGAGCCTCCTCTAGGCCCCCTGTCGCCACACCCCAGAGAAAGGCGAGGGACGCTGAGGCTACACGACTGTGTGTTTGTGCCTTTCTAAGAACTGCACCTCCGCCCCTACACACACACACACACACACACACACACACACAAACACACTTGTTGCAGACCCGGGTGGGCTGCTCCTCCGTCCATCTCCCCTTCCCTTCCTCCCGCTGCCCCGTGGCCGGGGCTCAGATGCTCCTGGCCACACCCGCCCATCATGCCCCGCTCTGCAGCCCCTCCCACTGCCCGAGCAGTGCCCCCCAGAGAGGCTGCAGGAAGAAACACTCGCCGTGTTCCTCGAGAGACCTTCCCCGGCTCAGCCCCGCCTGGACTCCCCTCCCGGAGTGGCCATGCGGCCTGCTCCTGGCCTCCCCTGCCTGGTCTGCCACAGCTCACTGCCCCCATCTGCCACCCCCAGCACCGGAATCCGCCAGAGGGTCCGGGCAGCGTGGGTCACGCCTTGTGTTCAGCACCACGGACAGCGCCGGGTCGTTAGCAGCTGCTCAGTGAACCTCTGAACTGCATGAAGGAGTTGGCCCCGGCCACCCTGGGGTGACCAACGGAGAGTGAGGGTGTGTTCGGGCCGAGCCACAGTCCAGCAGGTAAAGCACTTGCCTTGCACGCGGCTGACCTGGGTTCCATCCCAGCGCCCCCGAGGTCCCCCAAGCCCCGCTAGGAGTGATTCCCCCAGCGCGGGGCCGGAGGCAACCCTGAGCGCGGCTGGTGTGATGCCGACATGTGAAAGGGAGAGAGGAAGCGGGTGACCTGTGCACGCTGCTGGTCACTCACGGGCTGGCCTAGAGGAAGGCCCCAGAGCCCTCGCCTGCCCGAGACTGGGAGGGGGCGGGCTTGGTGAGTGACACTCCCCCCGTTGGGGAGCTCGGACACCGCCTCCCCCCATCCCACGCACACCGAGATGTCACAGCAAGATTCCACGTAGCAGTTGCCCAGCAGGCTGCAGGGTGGCCGGGCTCCCACGAGCTCTGGCTGGCCCAGGCGGTCCTGTGCCGAGTGCAGATGTGGCCTCACGGGGTGGGGGGCCAACGTGGGGGCAGAGCAGTGGGCGGGAGGCCAGGGCACATGCACAGGACAGCCCCATCCGCAGGAGCCCGGCCGGCTGTCTGCTCACACATCTGGAAGAGGTGGGGGCTCTCTCCCGGGGTGTGGGGGGCAGTGGCACTCCCTGGGGTCTGTAGGGGGGTGGTGTCTCCCTCAGGGGTCTGTGGGGGGTGGTCTCTCCCCTGGGGGCCTGTAGGGGGGGTGGTCTCTCTCCAGGGGTCTGTGGAGGGCGGTCTCTCCCCCAGGGGTCTGTAGGGGTTGGTCTCTCCCCCCGCCCCGGCTGGGGGCAGTGCACTCCCTGGGGGTCTGAGCTCACATTGGCTCCACTTCCCCCTGGAGGGTCCGAGCTCCTCACTGTGACAGGACAGGCACAGCCTGCCTGGGCCCAGGGGCGTCAGCTGGTGGGGGGAGACTGGCCCTCTCTCCAAGGGGCCATGCAGCTGCCCCAGGGGCTATCGGTGGACCCTCTGTAGGGGGCCGGCTCCTCCCCTCCCTGGTCCTGCTCCACCCGCCACCCCGGGGCCTCAGGAGAGGGGGAGCGGGAGGTGGCTGGGGTCCGAAAAAGCCACCTTGGGTGCCGCAGAGAGCACTGGGCTTGGAGGAAGCCAATCGAGCCTTCGGGCAGGAGAGCTGCTGGTCGGCCCTCGGTGGCGGCCACGCCCTGCTTGCTGCCCCTGTGCGCCCTCCGGCTGCCAGGCCTGTCCCCCAGCGTAGGACCCCCACGCCGCTGGACCCCACGCACAGGCCGTGCCTGTCGCGCTGGCCTTCCTGAGCCCCGCCCTCGCAGCCTGCTCGCACACTGCCCTCGGGTGGGCGCTGCCGGGAGGGCGGGCAGGGGTGGGGGCAGCGGGTGGGGGGGGGCAGCGTCCTCCATCAGCAGGCCAACAGGGAGGAAAGCGAGCGGACAGTCCCCAAGGCGGCTCCCTGAACACGTGCCCTGACGGGCAGCCCATCTGCCGGCCGCTGGCAGTGGCTCAGAACAGGAAGCCGCGTCCCGGCCCAGCAACGGGGCGGTTTGCCCAGTTATTCCGGCGACGGTCGGCTCTGATCGTGTTAATCGAGCCTTGGAGCACTGCGATCCCAGAAACGGAGCTCGGAGCTTGTTTCCTCACACAGTACTGTCAGGGGCAGCCAGAGTGACTCCACACGGCGATCCTCACAGGCTGCCAGTCAGCAGCTCAGAGAGGGAGGGAGGGAGGGAGGGAGGGAGGGAGGGAGGGAGAGGGAGAGAGAGGGAGGGAGAGAGGGGGAGGAGGAGAGAGGGATGGAGGGAGAGAGAGGGAGGGACAGAGAGAGGAAGAGGGAGAGAGAGAGGGAGGGAGAGAAGGCGGGAAGAGAGAGGGAGAGAAAGGGAGAGGGAGAGAGAGAGGGAGAGAGGGAGGGAGGGAGAGAGGGAAAGAGAGACAGAGAGCAGACAGAGAGACAGAGATAGGCAGAGACAGGCAGAGATAGAAAGAGACAGAGACAGGGAGAAAGAGAGAGACAGAGAGACGGGGGCACAGCAAAGGCCTTCTCGGGAGGTGTGCAGACATTGGGGGCTCGGCTGAGAGACCCCATGACACAATGGCGCTGAGCTCCACCAGGGAAGGGGCAGGGGCCTGTGACTTGCCTGGCCCGGGAGCCCGGGGTCGGGCGGGGCCGGGCCCTTCCTTGGCTCAGGTCGCAGGTGGATGGCCCCGGGGTCCCTGAGCCAGGCCCCTCCCAGCAGAACCCTTTGGACAGGTCCTGACCCCACCCTGACCCGTCTCTGGGAGGGGGCTGCGCCGTGGGGGCACTGGGCGCTCAGCGGGCCTTGAGGGGGAGGGAGGGGCCCTCGGCCCTGCATGCAGCCTCTGCTCGGCCTGAGCGGAGGCAGAGCCCGGAACAGACCCCGACCCGCCCTCCCGCGCTGAGGGGCAGGGCCGGCGGAGACAGCACAGGCCTCAGGCACCCGCCCGCCTCGCCCTAGCCCGGTTCCAACCCGGACACTAAACAGGGCCTCACTCCCTGCAGGGGTGAGCACTGAGCCAGGAGTAGAGCCCTGAGCACCCACTGGTGTGTTCCCACCCTTGCCCCCCGCCCCCCCCAAAATAAAAACAACATTCCCTGCTTGGGGCTGTTCGACGGGGGTCTGAGGCGTCTCCTGCCGGCCGCGGGGCCGAGGGCGTCTCGCTCTCTCGGACACTGAGGGGAAGCCCCGGGGAGGACAGAGGGTGACGACGCCCCGCGGGGAGCAGGCAGCCACCCCGAAAGCCCCACAAAAGGGCCACGGGCCATGCTTGGCCTGACGCTGCCCGTTGCTGGCTCCGAGACTCGGGGCCTCTGAGGGGACCCCGTCATGCTGACTCTCGGCTCGGCATTTCTGGCCTCAGTTTGCAGGTCTGTAACATGGAACCGTTTCTCCACTTCCTCCCGTGAGCCTCTGGCCTGTGGGAGGGGTGTGGCCAGGATGGGGCGTGGGTCTCCCTCTGAGGGGGGAAGCCCCGGGTCTTCCTGGCTGTGGAATTTCCCGACTTTCACAATCTCCCGCTGGCAGGACGCAGCTCCCACTCCCGGCCCGGGGGTGAAAGGAGGCGGATGTTTGAACAGTCCCAGGTGCCAGGGCGGGGAGGGAACCCCACCCACCCACCGATGCCAACCCAAACAAGGGCCCCAGCCAGAGCAGCCGGGGAGGGCGGGGAGGGCCGGACAACGCCTAGGCAGCCTTCCCGGCCCACCAGGGACAAGAAGCCGTTCCCCTCGCGTTACCCAACCCCCCCCTGGCTGCACATCCCCCTGGAGGGGTAGGTCCTGAGCACAGGCAGAACGTCTCACGGGAGGTGCCCTCAGCTCGACGGCGAGTCCAGCGCCCCAAAGGGCCAGGCCGTAGCACAGCCGGGAGGGCGCTTGCCCTCCACGCGGCCGACCCAGGTTCCATCCCCAGCATCCCACAGGGTCCCCTGAGCACTGCCAGGAGTGACTCCTGAGTGCAGAGCCCCGAGCATCTGCCTGAGCATCGCCAGGTGTGTGCCCCAACTACCGCCCAAACCGAAAACCAAAACCAAAACGCCCAACCCAAACCAAACCACAACATGGCTGCAGATCTGAACTCGGGGCAGAGAGCGCGGGCTGCAGGGCTCCCGGGCTCCCAGCACTCGAACACTGTCCCAGAGTCTAGTAAACGTCAGGGAAAAAAACAACGTCAATAAATAAATAAATAATAAAGAAAAGCGTCTCTCCCGGCAGTCCCAGGCAGAGGGCCAGAGGGTGCCACGGGGCGGGGGGGTAAGGGACAGCCACGGGCCACGTGGTGATGCTGTGGCATGTGCCACTAGCTGACTCCGGGCAGTGAGGGCTGCCAGGGGCACCACCCGCACCAGGGCCCGCTGGGCGGAGGGGCTGCCCCTCGCTCCTTCAGCCCTTCAGAGCTCCTCGGGTGCTCCCGTCCCTGGATTGCTGTGGATGGAGCTGCCGCAGACACTCTGCTCAGAGAGTCTCTCTGCAGTCTCCTTTCAAGTCTGGGGGTAGGGGCCACAGGAACCAGGGCACTGGTCTGGCCCCCAGTGTGACCCATGCTGGACATTGCTCAGGGTCCCTCAGGCACCACTAGGATGCTGTCCCGAGCACAGAGCCAGGAGTAGCCCCCGAGCACTGCAAGGGGTGGCCCCCGAACAAGCACCGCCAAAACAAATTCCTGGGGGTTGTTGAAAGTTCCTGTGTCCTCTGAGCAGCTCGCTGGCACCGGGCGGCCGAGAGAGCCCTCCCAGGGAGGCCACCACGGTCAGCCTCCCCGTCCCCGGGATCCCGGTCTCTGCCCAGTGCGAGCCGGCGATGCTGGCTGTGAGCCTTGTCTGACTTATCTGTCTTCCCTCTCCCCAACATGCTTCCCCAATCCGCGGCGACCCCATTTGTCGCGGGGTGTGACCAGCTAACGGGGTCTGGGCACGGGACAGGAGGACCAGCCAGCCGGGACGCCGTCTGTTCTCGCGCTGGGCAGAGAAGCCGACCGTGTCTGCTCTGTGTTTAACAGTGGCCTCTGGGGTCAGGGTCTGCGGGTCCACTTCATCGCCGGGAGCATGCGCGGGCCTGTCACCACTGAGTGTGCTGGGAGCAGGAGCGTCCCCGGCTGCAGGCCCGGGGGTGACACCGGGGGCCAGACCGGCGGCTGTGAACGGCCCTGCCTGGCCACCTCAGCCCCTTTTCACGGAGGAACACATCGTCTTGCCTCCCAGAGCGCCTTTGTGAAGCCACAAGCCTTATCTGCATCCCACATTCCAATCTCCGCACGGTCCATCTGATCGGAGAGCCGCGACCCTCGGCGCTCAGCAAATCGGCGGCTCCTCTGGGTTCTGTCAAAAGGCCTTGGTCATTTTTGCCCCTGGTTACGCCCGCGAGGGGGGTGTGGAGATGCCTTCGCAGCACGTGGTGATCAGAGATATCACTCCCTGCCGAGAGGCGGCAGAGCCCTAGAGCAGACACCCGCGGGACGGACATTCAATCCGCACATTTTTATGGTGTCCAGGCAGCCTGAAAGAACGCTGACCTGGGAGGAGAGTGAGGGCTGCAGCACTCCGTCATCCCCACGCCGGTGAAACACGGACGCTGCCCGAAGCTGGCTTTATTAGAAAGGTCACGCGGAAATCTTCCGGAACATTCTAGAAAGGGGAGAAATGATCGCTTGACACAAAACAAAGTGCGCCGCATTAACCTTGGTGAAATCTGCAATGTGTGCACCGGCTAGAGAGGGTCACACAGCTGGCCAGCTCGGGCACAGCTGCCTCCGACGGTCCCTGGACCCCAGCTGCCCCCCGGCCCCCCAGACACAGGAAGCCCCTCACCCCGGCTTCCCCCAGACCACGGCCTGGCTCGGTCCTGGAGCTTCCACTGCCCGATTCCCTCGCCACCGTGCCCAGCTCGTCCTCTGGGTGTCTGATGGGACCCCTGGGCTTCCCCGAACACGTAAGCACGCGACCTCTGGGCCCTGAGGCAGCTGCCACCCTCCCTGGGCCGCCAGCCCCCATCCCCCCCATCCTCCCTGTGTTCCAGGGACCATAGCAGGAGCTGCCTGAGACTCCTCTATGTGTCACCAGTGCCCCAGCCACCAGGGCCCCTGCCCACCCCAGGGCCTTCGCCAGGGGCCAGACTAAGCGGGTAGCCAGAATGGTCAGTGTCCCAGGACGGTCAGTCTCCCAGAACGGTCAGCCTCCCAGGACGGTCAGTCTCCCAGAACGGTAAGCCTCCCAGGACGGTCAGTCTCCCAGGATGGTCAGTCTCCCAGGATGGTCAGTCTCTCAGGACGGTCAGTCTTCCAGGACGGTCAATCTCCCAGGATGGTCAGTGTCCCAGGACGGTCAGTCTTGCAGGGTGGGCAGTCTCCCCAGAATGGTCAGCCTCCAGGACGGTCAGTATCCCAGGATGGCCAGCCTCCCTGCTGGATTGCAAGAATCAAGGACTCGGAGTGGCCACCCTCTGGCTGACCAGGACCCGCTGGTCTAAAGGCCGCTCAGACCTGGAGGCCCGAGTGGGCACCTGAGTGCCGGCAGCGTCTCCCCAGAGCCATCAGACCCAGCCTCGGGAAATAGGCCCGGAGGAACCGGGATGAGTCTTGGGGGTCACTGCTTCGGGCTTCGGAGTGACCCCAGAAGCTGGGAAGTGTGTTCCCCACCCGAGGGCGCGCCCTGGCGTCTGTCCCGGAACGTGGGTGTCGCCTCCCTGCCGTGTCCTCTCTGCGGGGCTCTGCAGGGACTCAGGTCTCTGTCGCTGCCCCTCGCGGGAGCCCAGGGCCACTGTTTCGAGCCCCTCTGCAGGTGTCCCGGCCAGCGTGGGAGAGCCCAGGGCTCCGGCAGGCCCCCCACCCTCCACCGGGGCGCAGGGGCAGGGTCACATCCCTGACGCCGTCTCGTCTGCGGGTGGGGGGTGGGTGGGTCGGTGACACGTCTCCCCGGTCCCAGGGCTGGTGGCAGACCCCAGTCAGCGTCCATGGGGTCCCCCGAGCACTGCCGGATGCAGCCCGCCCCCCCTCCCCACCCGACTCCAAGTCAATACTCGTCTCCCTTGCAAGGGGCTGGGGGTGAGCGGCCCGCCACCCGCCCCGCCCCTGTGATGGGTCCGTCTCTCCACCTGGACACCGAGACTGGCTGTGGTCTGAGATGCACCACAGCAGCAGACACGGACGCCGCAGAGAAGGGGTGAGCCCGGCAGGGAGGGGGTTGGGGAGCGAAGGGGGGCCCTGCCCGCCACCCCCTCCTCCCGCACAGGCTCTGGGCATCCAGCGGCCCCAGGCCAGTTTGCCTGTTTATGGGGCCACCCCTGCAGTGCTCGGGGGTCCCTAAGGAGTGGCGGGGTCAAAGCCGGGTCAGCTGTGCACCAGGCGGGAGCCCCCCTGCCCCCCACTCGTGCTTCAATCGTGGATGATGGATGCGGGGGAAGGATGCAGGGGTGCGGCCAGAGACATTGACGAGTGTTTGGAAAACACGGGGGTCTGCTGCCCACTGTCTGAACAACCCCCCCCCACCACCGAGACTGACCCACCCCGAACCCAGCCGGACCCTCAGACCCTCCCGCCCAGCTGCCGCCCCTTTGCCCCAGGACTGAGTGGACGTTGGAGCTGCCCCACGGTGTCCATCTCTTGTCCCCGGAGGAGGCAGCCGGGTCGGATCGATATGCCACGCAGGCGGCCGGGACGGGCTCCCGGCGAAGTGCCCGGCTCGGAAGCAGCCAGGGCGGCCGCTCCTCCGGGAGCCCTAATTGTCCCACTTGCCCCAGCCGCACGGCTCGGCCCTGGTGGATGTGCCTTGATTTGTGAGAACCAAATAAACGTCACGGTGCTCTCGTGTTTCTCTGACAGGGCGGGGGGCAGGCGGGGGGCAGGCGGGGGCGGGCGCGCTGCAGGGACTCGAGCCCCTCTGCGAGAAAGGCCAGCGAGGCTGGGAAAGGCGGGAAAAGGCTGGGGAAGGTTGGGGGGGGACGGGGCTTTCCTGACCCCAGGGCGGCCTTCCACGAGCCTAGCCGGGCAGGCTGGCGTGCTCTAAGGGCCCCTGACTGTCTGAGGGTGAGACTGCACCCTGAGTGCGAGTTACGCACCCCAACTTCTGAGGCTGTGCAAACAGAGGGAGAGTGGCACAGAATGCAAGTCACACAGTGGGACGGAAACAGCAGAAGGAGCACGGGGCCCACAGCCCTCCAGGGAGCACAGCGGGGGGGCACGGGTGTAGACAGAGCACCCCCGTGGGTCTGCCAGGAGCACAGCGGGGGGCACAGTGTGTCAGGAGCACAGCGGGGAGCACGATGTGGCAGGAGCACAGCGGGGAGCACAGTGTGGAAGGACCCCCGCCTACACCCGCACCTACACCCCTGCCTACACCCACACCTACACCCGCACCTATACCTACACCCGCACCTACACCTGCACCTACACTCCTGCCTACACCCACACCTATATCCCTACCTACACCCGCACCTACACCCGCACCTACACCTTGCCTACACCCCTGCCTACACCCGCATCTACACCCCTGCCTACACTTGCACCCACACCTACACCTATACCTGCACCTACACCCCTGCCTACACTTGCACCTACACCTACACCTATACCTGCACCTACACCCCTGCCTACACTTGCACCTACACCTACACCTATACCTGCACCTACACCCCTGCCTACACCTGCACCTACACCCTCACCTGCACCTATACTTCCACCTATATTCCCACCTACAGTCTCACCTACAACTTCGCCTACACCCACACCTACACCCACACCTACACCTCTGCCTACACCCCTGCCTACACCTGAACCTACACCCACCCCTCACTATACCCCCCAGAGCAACAGGCATGCGTTGCTTTTCCTGCTTCTTCCCGAAATAACTGCACCAGCTCCTGAGCAGCTGTCAGTTGGACACCAGGTCAGCCAGATCTGAACTGTGTCTGGATGCCCGTCTGGGGGCTGTGACTGGTCCTCATCTTACTAGAACATTCTCTGGTCTGACAGCACCCTGGACCAGAGCTGCAAACTCTCCTTCCCTGTCCTGGAAGAAAAGGTGGGTGCCTCTGCACCCCTCTAGCAGGTCTGAGGCTAGACCCTTCCCGTCTCACCTTCCCCAGCCAGGGGCTGACGGAGACCGAGGTGGGGGGTGCCGGGAGACCCTCAGAGTTGGGGTCTGGCTGCTCCCGCCAGGGGGAGGCAGCAGGGCCGGACGTGTCCCCTCTGACCTCTTGCACCTGCATGTGTGCAGTTCCTGTCGCGCTGCCCCTCCCCCATGCCCCCGCCCCCGCCCTGCCCGATAGCTGCCCAGGGCTCTCTCCATGGCCCTGGCTGGGGAGGGACAGGCCGCCCGGCCCTCACCCTCTGAGCAGGTGGGCGGCAGCTCTGTCCCTGGGAAGGGTCTCCCGGGTGATCGCGACCCCCGGAGCCACAAGGACAGGGACAAGCTGCCCGAGCCCGCGTGAGGCCGAGTCTCTGAGGCCCGACGGTCAGGCTGCCGCCCTGCTGGGCCGAGCTCCGCTGACCAGCTCTGGGCGTGCAGCTCTGGGGGGCGCGGGGGCGGGAGGCGGGCATACGCGAGTGGCGAGTGTCGGGTGTCAGGCGCGCGGTCTCTTCCCTTCCCTTCCCAGGTGAAAGGCTCCAGCGGGCCTGGGCTCCTGGGGCTGCTTCCGGCCCCCCAGCCCCGCCGCCCGCTTTCTCGGCAGCTCCTTCAGCCCGTCCTGCTGCCAGCGAGCTCAAAGCAGCCGGTCGGGGGTCGGGCACCTCGACTCGGGGCGGAAAGGGGCGTATTGCTGGGAGTGGGCGTGCGCCCCCACACAACTCCTCGGGGCTCTGGCACCAGCTCCCGAGTCCGCAGAGCTGCGGGGCTGCGTGTCTGTGGGCGCCCCCCCAGCTGCGGACAACCCAACTATAAGGGAGCTCCCGGGGGCGGCTCTCAGCCCACGGACGGTCAGCGGCCAGTGACCACCTCACCCTCCACTTTCCTTGGCCACAGCTGAGTCCACTCCGGCCCACCGGGAGAACCCGGGCACCAAGGCTCTGCCCCCCACGCCACTCACACCTGCGCCCCGCCCCTCCTCGCCCCTCCCCTCCCCTCCTCACCCCGCCCCTCCCCTCCTCACCCCGCCCCTCCCCTTCTCACGCCGCCCCTCCCCTCCTCACCCCTTCCATTCCTCACCCCACCCTTCCCTCCTCACCTCTCCTTCCCTCCTCAACCCACCCCTTCCCTTCTCACCTCTCTTTCCCTCCTTACCCCACCCCTTCCCTCCTCACCCTACCCTTCCCTCCTCACCCCACCCCTCCTCACCCCACCCTTCTCTCCTCACCCCGCCCCTTCCCTCCTCACCCCTTCCCACCTCACCCACCCCTCCTCACCCAGCCCCTTCCCTCCTCACCTCACCCCTCCCCTCCTCACCCTGCCCTTCCCTCCTCACCCCACCCTTCCCCTTCTCACCTCTCCTTCCCTCCTCACCCCACCCCTCCCCTTCTCACCTCTTCTTCCCTCCTTACCCCCACCCCTTCCCTCCTCACCTCTCCTTCCCTCCTCACCCTTACCTCTTCCCTCCTCACCCACACCCCGGCTGTGCTCGGGGATCACTCCTGGCTCTGTACTCAGAGACGGCTCCTGCTGGGGCTCGGGGGACCATACACGGTGCCGGGATGGATCCCAGTCAGCTGCGTACAAGGCCAATGCCCTCCTTGCTGTAGTGGCCAGCGGTGACAGGGCGTGGCCATTTGCAGATGGACATGGAGGGCAGTGCCCCCTCTGTGGGGGCTGGGAGAGCCCCTCTGACCACCCGCTGGCCCAGCAGCCTGGCCTGAGCCATGATGACAAAAGTGACTCTAGAGCCCTCCCCTGCCTTCCCCCGTGTCCTGACCCCTGGATATCCTCAGCCCCATGGCCCGGGCCCTGCAGGGCGGAGGGAGCAGAGAGGAGGCAGTCAGGCAATTTCCTTTCCCGTGCAAAGCTCACCCACCCAGCCGGGGAGGAAGCGGCAAGTCATGTGAGCCCTGGGCAGCTGGAGGGGGGGACCCAGCTGGAGGCCGCTCTGTCCCCGAGCCCCCGGCTGGGCACTCGGGGAGAGGCTCTGCCCAGTCGCCCGCAGACCCAGGCTGAGCGGGCGGGAGAGGAGGCCCTGGGACTCTCGGGTGGCTGCGACGGGTCATTTACACGCAGTCCTGGGTCGTGTCTTCTCGTGGCCACGGCCCTGCCCGGGACCCCTCCTGGCAGGGCGCAGGGCACCCTGGGTGGTGCACAGGAAAGGAAACTAGGTCCGCCGCATGCAAGACCGGCGCCGTCCCCACTGTGGGGTCTTTCAGGTCTGTGGCAGGCGGCGTCCAAGGTCACCCTCGGTGGGAGCCATGCGACCCATGAGAGGAGCACAGAAGCTTCCGGAGCGCCAGCTGCAGGGGCAGAGATGGCCCAGGGGGCAGAGGGGGCAGCAGCATCTGGAGAGGGGAAGCGTGCTCCAGACGGGCCCCCCACCCCCAAACTGCTCTCGCAGCGCCCGGCCCGCACCTGAGCTGCCGGAAACCAGAGATACCAACGCCCGGGAACAAGGGGGAGGGCAGGAGGCGCTCGGGTTTCTAGAAGGATCTCAGAGCTCCTGGCTCAAGCCTGGGGTGGGTGCAGGGAGCAGGCAGGGAGTGAGGGGCTTCTGCCCACACCTGGGCCCCCAGCAGCCAGTCCTGACTCCCTGCTCCGGCTCTGTCCCGGCAGGGACGGCCTCCAGGGATGCCCGAGGGCTGCACGGCCCGCTGCTGCCCAAGGTGGCCACTGCCCCTGCGCGGCGGCTAACCGGCCAGTGGCCACCGGAGCCCCCACTGCCCCAGCTCCTCTCCTGGAAGCTTCTGGAAGCAAGAAGTCTTGCCTTCCCCTCCCCCACACACTAGCACCTCTCCCCCTCCCCCTCCCCCTCCTTCCCATTCTCTCTCTGCCCTTCTCTGTCTCTCTCTCTTCTCTGTTGTCTCTCTGCCTCTCTCGGTCTCTGTCTCTAGGTCTCTCATTCTCTCTCCTCTCCATCTCTGTCTCTCGCTCTCTAGGTCTCTCCTCTCCCCCTCTCTCTCCGTCTCTCTTTCTCCTCTTACAATTGACCATTTGTCTGTGCTCTTTTTTGTTGTTGCTGCCGTTTTAAAAGCTTTGTTTCATTTCAGCGCATACACTCCAGATTAATGATTTATGGGGCTGGCGGCCACTTGGCAGCTGGAAACGCGCAAGTACAGGGGGCGCGGCTGCTTCCCCTCGCGCGAGCGCCCCAGAGGCTGCACCCAGATCCAGCCGTGTCCTGTGAAGTCTCCAGGGACGGCCCGGGCCCTGCGGTGTGGCCGAACTGGGCCGGAGAGGGTGCCCACACGGGCCCCAGGCCTGTCAGTGAGGAGGGGCCCAGGCCGCGCCTCCCCCGAGAGTCCTGGCACCTTTCTCTGGCCACACCCGGCACAAACAGCTTTTCCCTAGAGGCCGCCCAGCCACACCTGTGTGAGGACAGGCCGCCTCCTCCTGCCGCCAGCTGACTCATGGCTGGGAGAAGGGCCGGCCCGCGGCCTGAGACACGCGAGCTGCACACGGACGCCGGGCCCGGGCTGAAGAGGCAGTTCTGAGTGAAGCTGTCCCACATGACATCCTCCTCCTCCTCCTCCTCCTCCTCCTCCTCCTCCTCCTCCTCCTCCTCCTCCTCCTCTTCCTCTTCCTCCGCTCCTGGACCCAGGGGACTGTCCGCCCTCAGCAGCTCTGGGGCGCCCCTCCCTCCTGGGAGGGGTGGAGGGGCCAGAGGTCCTGGGGCCCATTCTCAGGGGGGCGGAGGCTGCTGACCCACTTCCGGCCCATCTCCCCAGTCCCCCCAGGTCCTGTCTCCCCCCGGTCTCGGGTTCCAGGCTGTGCGGCCTACCGAGTTCCTGGGGACCGGCCGCACTCACCGGGAGAATTCCAAAAACCCCTTGTTGGGCTCAAAAACAGATTTTCCCCCCTTTTTTTAGCAAAAGAGAAAGCTCTCCCCCATTTTAGGGGGCTGGAGACTCAAGAGGCACTCGGAGTCTCCGCCGCCCGGGCAGTGGCTGAAGGGAGGCTCTGGGGACGGGGCTGCCGGGGCCTGGAGGCCGCTGAGCTGGGGACCACGTGGCTGAGTCGGGGGCACTGCTGACCGCCCCCACCCCGCCACTGTCTCCCTGGCCGGGAGTCAAACAGCCGTGTACTCGGGCCAAGGGGAGTGGGGTGGGGCCTTCCAGCAGGGCGCCCCGTGCCTGGACCCCGACGCCCTCCACACACAGAGACGGGGCCGGGCAGGCCGGCCACTGCCAGCTGCAACACTGTGACACCCTAAGCCAGGGCCCCTTCGCCCAGCAGGTGGGCAGAGCAGACGCAGGGGAGGGGAGCAGAGGGGACACCGTCGCACCCCACACGGCCCCTTGCTCCTGCACCACCCCGGGCCACCCTCAACCGGGTCCCGGGTCCTAGAACCAAAGGCTGCACTGGCCTCCTGCTGGGGGGGGGGTTCAAATTCATGATGCTCAGATTTGCTTCCAGCAGGCTGGGATGGAACCCGGGATACACACACACACACACACACACACACACACACACACACACACACATGCACACACACATGCATACATACACACACGCCCGTACACACGCACAGAGCAGACACTTGCCACTTCTACCAGGCCAGAATGGAGCCCAGGACACACACACACACACAAACACACACACGCACACACACACACAAACACGCACACATCACATGCATACACACACACACACACACAGCAGACACTCACCGCTGAGCCAACCCTGAAGGTCTGAGGTGTAAAACGAAGTCCAGGTGGGGTGGCGCCCCAGGGTGGGCAGAAGGACAGACCCCAGGCAGCCACGCCCCCAGGGCCACGAGCCACGGCTGCCCTTCCCTTGGGCTCTGTGCCCAGTGCGTCCAGACCCCACCCAACCCGGGGGGCTTGAGAAGAGCAGAGCCCCCGGAGCACGCTGGGAAGGCCCCTGCCAGCCTCGGGGGCCCTGGGCTGGGGGCGGGTGATGCTACCTCTGGACGCACCTGCCCCACGGTCCGAGTGGGCGCGTGAAACCCCAGCTGGCCACACCCAGTCCCGTGGCCTCTGTCGGGATTCCGGGGCCCTCGGGATTCCCGGGGCTGGGGGAGGACCTGGCAGAAATCCCTGGAATATTCCGGCCTTCTGGCCACCTCCTGCCCCACACTCTCCCTTGTGCTTCCCTGCCTCGGGGGCCCTGTCACGGCACGTTCCGGGGGGCACCCCAGCGGCACCCCTCCCCCGCAGGCCTGCCCATGTGGGTGTCACTCATCGTGGGGGGAGCCAGAGTGACCCTGTGGATGACAGGCCCCTTACTCAGGGTGCTGGCCCAGGGCAGGAGGCCGGGCCGGGGTAGGACGGAGCCGTCACAGAGCCCTGGACGGGGCCAGCAGTGGCGTCCAGCCCCGGGAGGGGACAGAGCTGCAGTGTCCAGTATCCTGGTTCCCGGCGATCTAGCACAGCGACCGCCTGACACAGACCAGGAGCGAGGGCTGGCCAGTGAGGACGGGGCCGGACACGGGGACGAGGGTCCCAACACCTGTGCCAGCGTGTGGCAGTCTGTCCCAGAGCACGGAACTCTGAGCATCCCACAAGGGCCTGGACACTCAGTTGCCAAGCCTCAGTTTGCCCAACCCCAGGTGAATTCAGATGACCGAAGGGGCTCTTGCTTAGGGGAGGGTTACACAAGGACGCAAACGCTCAGCACTGCACCGTCAGAGAGTGGAGAGGCTTCGGTCAGGGCTGGCCCATGGCTCTGTCTGACCCCCGCGGCTTCCGGGCTTTCTCAGCCTCGGTCCTGGATTCTTCCTCGGGGTCTCAGAAAGGATCTCACACTCCAAAGAGCACGCAGGAAGACTTGTCCTGCTCATCCTTCTGATCCGTCATCTTTCCCTCCCAAGCGGCTTGAGTCACTACCATCTGGCTGAACCGCACGGGCTTTGCGGGAAAAAAAAAACAACCCACAACTCTGAAGTCGGATCCCATCTGAAACCAACCCCCCGACTTGAGGACAGTGGAACAGTGGAAGATCAAGCCAACGTGCCGGTTCTAAAAGGTGGGCCCTCCCGCCAACACCGTGGGCCCCTGACATCCCGTGTGTCCAGAGGGGCCTTTCCCAGCCCCTGGCTCCATCAGAACGAAAATTCCAGAAACCCTTTCAGCAGAAACTCAGATGCTTTTCTGAGGCCACGGCAGGTAAGGAGATGCGGACCTTTGCATCTTCCGCGGGATTCACTGTGCGAGCATGAAAGTCCCTTTTCCCTCAAATAATGGAAATTGCTGCAATTAGAATCACTTTAGAACACCATTATTATTATTAATAAGAGCAAATTGCTGGTTCAAGCCGGTGCCGGTTCTCCACCACTAGAGAGAGTCACACGTAATGGGTACCAGACAGGGCACCCGCCATCTCCATGCCAACCCGGCCGGCCTCGGGGACCTCCGGGAGCTGACTACGCCCCCATCCGGCGTGAGACCCCCGGGCATCCATCGGGCATCTCGGAAGCGCATTCGAGCAGGGGGTCTTCCTGAGGGGTTGACCCTACTCTCCCATTGCCCACATGGTCTGGGGGGGGTGGGCTGCCTGCAGACCCCAGAGGAGGGGAGCGGAGGGTGGGGAGAGCTTCCTCTTGTGCGTGGGGGTGTCTAGCTCAGGCATGGGCAGGCTGGTTTGAGAGCACCAATGAGAGACATTGGCAGGACAGGGAGGGAGCTGGAAGCGGCGGTGGGAGGGGGCAGCTGAGAGTTTAAACCCGGGAGCCTGCCTATCCCCCTGCGCGTCCCCCTCTCCTTCCTGTCCAGCGGCCCTGGACACGCCAGTCCCCCTCCCCAGCTCCTGCTTTCCCACCCTCTGAAGAGTTAGAAGAAGTCTGAGATGTTGGGAGGCCTGGGGGTGGGGAGGCACGGGCTCCCCAGCAGGGCCCGGCACTGCCCGGAGCCGCTACTTAACTCCTGAAGAAGCCGGGGCTATTTCCCATCCGTCCGCGTTTCCCTCCACCTAAGCAGTTTTTATTTTGGGCTTTGGAGGATCAGCAGAGAATAGATGCCTGATCTCTGGCCATTAGCAGAGCAGGGAGACTCACGCCACCCGGGGTGGCCAGGGACATCCCAGGGGGCACCGGGCTGGCCGAGTCCAGATGCACCGGTGGTGCCGGGGAGCACAGAGGCAGAGCGCGGGCGGATTCGTGCACGGGGCCCCAGGGCTGCTTCCTGCTGAGGCAGGCTGGCAGAGGGGCCCTGGGGCTTCAGGGCCCACCAGTGCAAAACCTCAGTCTGGGGGGACAGAGGTGGCCCTGCCTGGAAGCACGTCAGGCTTAACTCCCCAATAACCTGGGAGGAGCTGCGTTGCTCAAAGTAAAATGGGAGCACAGGGGCCTGGTGTGTGTGTGTGTGTGTGTGTGTGTGTGTGTGTGTGTGTGTGTGTGTGTGTGTGCATGGTCGGGGGGACGTGGGGCGTCTGGGGCAGACGCACCTGCCTTGCCAAGCATGTGAGGCCCAAGTTGGTGTCCCTGTATGCAAAGGACAGAGCCTGGGGCTCCACCGTCTGGCACAGCTGGTGGGTAGCAGCTCGGAACTGAAACCCACCCCTGCCCCCCAATGCCACAGAGAAAGGCGTGTGAGCGCCATCCAGGAGTGCAGCCAGCAAGGGGCACCTGTGTGAGCCCAACAAAGGAAGCGAGCAGCCCCCAGCAGGCACCACCTCCAGGATGCGCAGGAGCGACACGACGCAAAAGAGGATCTGGCCACGGAGAGCACGCAAGTGCGCCCCGCAAGTCAGTGGGCTAACACGTGTGCTCTTCATGACGGTGGCAAGGGCGGGGAAAGGACCCTGGGAGAGCAGAGCTTGAGATACACTGTTCCTTCAAAGTCACGGTTTTCAGTCAAGGCCACGGCACGACTAAGACGAGCTGCTACTAATGAAAGATCAATAAGATTAATAGTAATGGTTACGAGGACGACAATTTGGGTTTCGGGTCATATTCACTGTGCTCAGGGCTTGCTCCTGGCTCTGTGCTCAGGGTTCCACCATACCTGGGCATCAAACCCAGGCAAGCGCCTTCCTCCTGGCTCCATCTCTCCGACGCTGTGGTGCCTCGAGGCAGCTGTCTCTGCCCCTCCTGCCCCGGGCCGGGACTCCTTTGGTCCACAGGTCCAGGTGGCCCCAAACTCCACAACTTTGCAGAGAGAATTCCCTTCCGCTCAAACATCACAGGACACCCATTCAGTCTGGGAGTCATGCTTTCCCGCCCCGAGTGTCCCAGGCCAGGATACGCTCACCACCCCCGTCCCGTCCCGTGAGAGCTCGTGAGGGACACCCTGCCAGGTTCTCCCGCAGGCCTCTGCACGGCCTGACCAGCAGAACCACATCACAGGGTCAAGTTGAGCTTTCTCAGCTGACTTCCTTCCCCAGGCGGCTCAGCAAACAGCCTCCTTTGGAGAGAGCAAAGGCCACATGGAGATCAAAGGAGCCAGGATCAAAGTGTTGGGCAGAACACAAGGCTGTGAGGGTTCCTTGTCTTTTGGTTTAAATTAATTAAACAATTCTAGAAGTTATTCGGCAGTTTCCTTTTTTGGAGGAGAAAGTATCTGCATGGCCGGTCTTTCTGGAGTGGTGAATAATGCAATTAGATTCACACCAAAGTCCCCAGCACGGTTCTATTTGTGGAGAAATCGCTGCTGAATTAGAAGCCAAATGACAACGTTAAAAATACAAACAGAGGCTCCTGGAGAGGGCTTGCTCTAAGGAGCCTTGACTCAGTCACCCTTGGGCCAGCGGCTTTCGAGCCACCAGCGGGCCCTGAACACTGGGGGACCTATTCTTTTTGTTGTCGGGGTGGTGCTAAGTTACACGCCTGGGGGGAGCTGCCTGTCTTGCTACCAGCGTGCCCAGAGACGCAGCCGGGCAGCGGGGCAGAGGGGCGCGCTTGGCTTCTGCTGCCTTCCCGTCCTGGGGGTCCACCTTCCCCGAGAGCCCGGAGTCCTGGGCACACGCGGGTGCGCGGCTGCCGGGGCCGGAGGAGGAGTCGGGTGCGGGGAAGGCGGCGCCAGCAGCCCCGGACCGGGCTGGAGCGGGTGAGCTGGGCCAGCGCCCCCCCCCCTTGCAGGGCAGGGCGCCCCCAGCCCCCAGGGCCCGGGACCCCCAGGAGACGCCGAGCGCCGGCGGCATCGCGTCCCGGACTCCCCGAGCCACGGCGTCCCCGGGCGCTCTGGGGGCGCGCGCGGATCGGAGCGCCCGTCCCAAGTTGTGCCAACAGCGCCGCGCGCGCGCGCCTGCGCCCCCCACGCCCGCACACGCGGCCGGGACCCGCGCCCCCCGCACCTACTGTCTGCGGCGGGGTCCCGAGCTGCATCTCCAGGTAGTAGCCGCGTCCCGAGTCGCCCTGCAGGTTGTCCACCATGGCCAAGAAGTTGACAGGGCCGCCGGCGGGCTCCAGGGCGAGCGCCAGCCCGGGGGCGCGGGGCGCGGGGCGCGGGCTGCGGGCTGCGGCCACGCGCAGGGGCAGCGCGAGGGGCGCGGGCGCCGGGGCGGCGCGCAGGAGCCCCTGGGCCAGCAGCGGCAGCAACAGCGCGCGCGCCAGGGCCATGCCCGCGCCGGGGTCCGGGGCCGCGGGTCGGGGCGGCGGGGGGCGGCGGGGGGCCCGGAGGGCGGCGGCGAGCCCGGGAGGCGGCGGCGGACGCGCGGGAGCCGCCCCAGCCCGCGCCAAGTTGTGCGAGTTGGTGGCCGCTGCCCCCTCTGGCGGCCGCCGCCCGGCCCGCGCCGCGCTCCTCCCCCGCGGCCAAGGTCAGCGCGGGGCCCGCGCCCCCCGCCGGGGAACCCCCGCTCTCCCCGGGGCCGCCCGCTCGGCGGATGTGACGAGGCGCCGGGTGCCAGGGGGGACCGTTTCGGGGATCCGTTAAAGGGGCAGCGAGGGCCGAGGCCGCGCCCCGCCCCCCCACCCCGCCGCCGTCACCCCGGCCACGCACCCCACCGCGGCTTGGGCGGGGGTCCCGGAGGAGCCCGCGAGTCCGGCCTCCCCTCAAAGAGTACCCCGGGCTCCCCTGAGATTTTTTTGGGGAGGCGGTGGTCCGGCCAGTCCTGCACCCCCAAGTCCCGGCCCCTCCCCTCTGCACTCCCGAGTGGGTTAGTTGGACGGGGTGTGAGCGGAGGCCGGGAGGGCGTCTCCAGGGTGGCAGGGGGCGGGCGAGAACCCCCTACACACAGCGCTTTGCAGAGAGTGAGGAGGGGGAGGCGTCTGCGGCTCGGGCTTGTGCGCCCTGCGGAGCGCACCTGGCCCCGCTCCATCCCGGGGCCGCAGCGCGCGAGCGTCCCGCCCTGGCCCCGGACCCCGGACCGTGCGGCCAGGCCAGCGCCGCGCTGTGTGGGATGTTAGTTGAGGCTCGCAGCGGCCCTGGCCCCAGCTCAGCGCCATGGATCCTGCTGCCCAAGCCCTGAGTCGCCGGGCCTGGGCGCCTCCCGCCAGGGAACCGCGTTGGATGCTTGCAGACAGCCCGCCCATCCCGAGCGGCGTCGGGCTGGCGCTGAGCGCCACCAGGGCCCCGCAGTGCCAGCTCCCGAGGCTCCCTGTTCCCACTTGCAGAATCCAGGCTGGCACTGCCCCAGCCGCTTGGACAGGGCGGTCTGGGTGCGGACATGACTTTGCTCTAAGTGACACCTTCCCAGGCGAGACCCCAAGTTTATCACCACCCCCCACCCCCTAGCCTCAGGACCCAGCCTGGCTGGTCTATGGCAGAGCCGACTGGACATTCCTGACTGGACATTCCTGCCCCACGCGGCGCCCCTGCCCAGTCACTTTCGTGCAAGGCTGCAGAAGGCAGAGGACGGGCCATTTCCACAGTGCTGCCAGCCCCGGGGCCTCCAAGGAGCCCGCAGGGACAGGAGTCAGCTGTGCTGGGGGCAGGGTCTCTGTCGCCCTGTGGGCTTGTGCCAGGGTCCTCCTTCCCTCCCTCTCCTCACTCTAGTGGCCTCCTTCCCTGCCCTCCCTCTCCCCCTCCTCTCTAGCACCTCCTGTCCCATCCCTCCAGCCCCTCCCCCACTCCCTCCCTGCCTGTCCCTCCCTGTCCTGTCCTTCCTGTCCCTTCCCTCCTTCTTTTCCCGAGGTTTGGGTCACTCCTTGGGCGCCATATGCAGTGCTGAAGTGGTGCAAGACTGGGGGTGGGGGGCTAACCCCAGTTCGGCCTCTCGGGCCTCGCCCCTCCTCCCCTTCCTCCTCCCCTCCAGGCTGTATAAGCGCCTCCGTTTTCACCCACACAAGTTTCCTTGTGCACCCAGAGAAACAAAGGCTCATTGTTGGGTGCCCTGAGCTTGCAGAGAGCAAGCCTTCTCACTGAGCAGGGGTCTCGCGTGCCCCCTGCTCCCCCGGGCTCTTCCCCTGCCAGATCTGATCGCCTCCAGCCCCAGCTCTGCTCTAGCCGGCCGCTGGCCGGTCCCCTCACGCTGTGAGACCCACCCGTGACCCAGAGAGACTTTGTTCATCTTCCTCAGACCCGCTTCTTGTTACCTAATTGTGAATTCAGAAAGAACCATCATGGGCAACTGCTCTAGATCTCTGCTCCACATCTCGAGAGAGCTGGCGGCCCCCTGGGCGCTTCCCCGCCCCCGCCCCCCTTCAGGCCAGCAGGTGGCCCCCCATTTTGCACCATGATTTTGGTGCCCGTGGCTGGAGTCTTGCCTCTGTGTTGTGTTCAGGAATTCTAGCCGACCCCAGGAGCAGATGAGTGAAGGAGGAAAGTCACACGTGAGCTTCCTCCTCGGCAGGCGTTTGGGTGAGGGGCCCCTGGGCACCCCCGAGGTCAGCAGACCCCAGTTCCTGGGCAGAGGTGTCACGGCTGCTCCTCTCCCCACCGCCTCTGCTCCTTCCAGCAACTTCTCCATAGAGCTCAGACACACCCTTCCCTGTGTTTGTTCTTTCCAGACTTGTTTGAGCCTGGGCTCTCCTGGTGTGGCCTGTACTCCTTAGAAAGTGCCTCTGAGCTGCCCACTCATCCCCTTCCTGCCCGGCCCCCCCAGCTCCTCCGAATTCTGTGCCCCCCCGGGAGAGAGAGCCGGGCAGGAGGCTGAGCAGGTAGATTGAGGAGGCCTGGGGGGTGAGGCCACTGCAGCATCCTGCGACCCCACACCTGGGGGCCTGGGAGAGCACTGCCCCGTGAGTGTCCCTCATGGCCACTGTAACCTCCAGCCTTCTGTTCTGGACTAGGAGGGAGCGCCCACTGACCCCCAAACTCCCATCTCTCTCTCAGGTACAAACAGAGGTGGAGCCAGGGCTGCTCGGCTCGGAGGCGAGACGCAGCCTCTGTCGTCTCCAGAAGCTTCCATGGCATCCAAACTCGCTTGCTCCTTTAAGAATGCGCATTGACTGCCTTTGAGAAATGCAGGAGCGTGATGTATGATCTTTGTGATGAGTTGTTGGATTCTATTTGCTAGTATTTTGTTGAGGATCTTCGCATCCGTGTTCATCAGGGATATTGGCCTGTAGTTTTCCTTCTTAGTGGTGTCTTTGTTTGCTTTGGTATTAGGGAGATATGAGCCTCATAGAAACTGTTTGGGAGAGTTCCTGTTTCTTCAATTTCCTGGAAAAGCTTGAGGAGAACTGGCAACAAGTCCTCTTTAAATGTTTGGAAGAATTCGCTAGTGAATCCATCCCGGCCTGGGCTTTTGTTTTTGGGAAGACATTTGATTACTGTTTCAATTTCCTTGATATTAATGGGTCTATTCAGGTATTCCAGGTCTTCTTGATTCAGTCTTGGGAGATTGTAGGAATCAAGGAATTTATCCATTTCTTTTTGGTCCCATTCACAATTGTGCCCCAGAAAATCAAGTACTCGGAATCAGCCTAACTAAGGAGGTAAAGGGTTTCTACAAAGAAAACTACAAAATGCTACTCCACGAAATAAAAGAGGACACGAGGAAATGGAAACATATTCCCTGCTCATGGATAGGAAGAATGAACATTGACAAAATGGCAATACTCCCCAAAGCACTATACCGATTCAATGTAATCCCTATAAGGATACTCATGAAATTCTTCAAAGAAATGGATCAAATACTCCTGAAATTCATATGGAACAATAAACGTCCACAAATAGCTAAAGCAATTTTTGGGAAAAAGACGATGGAGGCATCACCCTCCCCAACCTCAAACTCTACTACAAAGAAGTAACAATTAAAACAGCATGGTACTGGAACAAAGGCAGAGCCGCAGACCAATGGAAGAGGGTGGAATATCCCTACATGCAACCCAAATATATGATCATCTGATCTTTGATAAAGGAGCAAGAAATGTGAAGTGGAGCAAGGAAAGTCTCTTCAACAAATGGTGCTGGCATAACTGGACAACCACATGCAAAAAAATGGGCTTACACCTCGACTAACACCATGCATAAAAGTCAGATCAAAATGGATTAAAGACCTCAACATCAGACCACAATCCATAAGGTACATTGAAGACAGGTCAGCAAAATCCTCCATGATACTGAAACTGAAGGGATCTTCAAAGATGACATGCAACTGGTCAACCAAGTGGGAACAGAAAAACAAATGGGACTATATTAAACTAAGCTTCTGCACTGCAAAAGATACAGGGACCAGAATACAAAGACAATCTACGGAATGGGAAAGGATATTCACTCAATACTCATCTGATAAGGGGTTGATATCAAGGGTATATAAAGCACTGGTTGAACTCTACAAGAAGAAAACATCCAACCCCATCAAAAAATGGGGGATATAAATGAACAGAAACTTTCTCAAGGAAGAAATGCAAATGGCTAAAAGGCATATGAGAAAATGCTCTTCATCACTAATCATCAGGGGGATGCAGATCAAAACAACTATGAATACCACCTCACACCACAGAGACTGGCCAAAAGAACAAAAGAACAAAAGCAACCGCTGTTGACGTGGATATGGGGGAAAGGGACCCTCCTACACTGCTGGTGGGAATGCTGACTGGTTCAACCTTTTGGAAAACAATATGGTCGCTTCTCAAAAAATTAGAAATTGAGCTTCCATTTGACCCAGCAATACCACTTCTGGGAATATATCCCGGAGAGGCAAAAAAGTACAGTTGAAATAACATCTGCACTCGAATGTTCATTGCAACACTGTTTACAATAGCCAGAATCTGGAAAAAACCCGAATGCCAGAGAACAGATGACTGGTTAAAAAAACTTTGGTACATCTACACAATGGAATACTATGCAGCTGTCAGAAAGGATGAAGTCATGAACTTTGCATATAAGTGGATTAACATGGAAAGTATTATGCTAAGTGAAATGAGTCAGAAAGAAAGAGACAGACATAGAAAAATTGCACTCATCTGTGGAATATAAAACAACAGAATGGGAGACTAACACCCAAGAATAGAAGCAATAAGTACCAGGAGATTTGCTCCATGGTTTGGAACCTGGCCTCACATGCTGGGGGAAAAGGCAGCTCAGATAGAGAAGGGAACACCAAGGAAATTGTGGTTGGAGGACCCGCTCGGGATGGGAGAGGCGGTTGAAAGCAGACTACAGGTTGAACACGATGGCCACTCAATACCTCTGTTGCAAACCACAACACCCAAAAGGAGAGAGAGAACAAAAGGGAATGCCCTGCCACAGAGGTAGGATGGAGGGGAGGGCCAGGGTGGTGGGAGGGACCCTGGGGCCATTGGTGGAGGAGAATGGGTACTGGTGGAGGGATGGGTACTTGAGTAATGTATGACTGTAACACAAGCACGAAACTCTGTAACTGTACCCTCATGGCGACTCATTAATAAAACGAATAAAATTAGAAAAAATAATAATAAATAAATAAAAAAAGAAAAATGCAGGAGCACCAAGCTCCTTTGGAAGCCCGGCAGAAAGAGGCCAGAGCAAGTGTCGAGACTCAACTTTCCTCCTTTTGTTTTCTTCCTTCTTATTACACTCAGTGATCTACAAAGTTGTTCATGACTGATGTTTCAGGCAGTCACTGTTCCAACACCAATCCCGGCACCTGTGCGACCTTCCTTACACCCGTGTCCCCGGTTTTCCACCCGCCCTCCACACCTGCCCCCTTTAGCAGGCACAAAGGCACCTGCTTTGTGTAGATCTTCAGGTCAAATGGCAACTAGAATGATCAAATAGATCAGCGGGAGTCAATTTGCTGTCCATGCCACACGCCACCGCGGGGCCACTGCAGAGCTTGAGGACTTCCTGGTGCTAGTTGCGTCTTCTGTGCTATTGTTCCTCTCGCTGAGCTTTGTGGGTTTCCACGCGACTTTCCCATCCCGCTGGCTGTGCTCCCAGGGGCTGTCAGCACTCTGAAACTGGGAGGTGCCGTGTGACCACACGTGTGGCCACGTGCTCCGGAGCTGTGGGGTGGGGGCCATTTGGAGGCTTGGCGGCCTGAGGAGGTCCAGCTGAGGAGCTGGGCTGTTCCTATGCCGAGGGTGTCAGGTGGGCGGCTGTCCATCGGGGGCCGGAGGGAGAATCTGGCCCCCCCCCCCGTTCCACGAAGACCCCGGAGTTCTCAGTCTGGACTGGGGTCCCCGAGGCAACTCAGCCTTCTCTTAGGATTAGTTTTGGAGCCGTGCCACCATCTTGCTCTTCGCTGCATTTAAACACCACGGTCTACGAAGTGCTTCCTAATACGGTTGTTTGGGGCACTCAGTGTTCCAACACCCGTCCCACCACCAGTGGGGTATTCTCCCCACTGGTGTCACCAAAATCCTGCCTCCTAAGCAGTGCAGAGCAATTTATTTTATATTGCTAGTTGCAACAAGATGGTAAACAAAATGATCAAAAAAAAAAAACAGTTGAGTGAAAGAAAGTTTGTGGAAATTGTTAAATTCCACAGTGGGGTCCTTCGAGGCATTGAGAGTTTACGGAGCTGTTTGCTGCTGGGGGCACCTTCTGCGTTATTCCTTATTGAGCTTAGTGGGTGTTCACGCTCTTTCCCATCCAGTGACCTGTGCTCCTACGGGGCCGTGGGTACCGTGGAATCTGGAGGTGTCCTGCAGCCACATGAGCTGCCGCGAGCCCCAGGAGCTGTCGACTGGGGCGACTCTTCGGCTTGGCGCCTCTTGAGGCTGGCCAGGAAGCTGGGCCCTCTACGTGCTGAAGGCGGAGGGGTGTGGGAGAGGCTGTGGGGGGCGAGTCTGCCCCTGCTCTGAGAAGGCCCCAGAACCTCCAGCCTGAGGTGGGCGCTCGTGGGAGCCTCCCTGTCCTGGCACCCCTCCTGAGACTAGGCGCGGCGTGTGAGGCTGGGTCAGCTCTCCGCCGTAGACTCAGCTGTGGTGCAGGGCTCAGGGCTCGGGGGGCTGGGCCAGCTCTGTGCTGTAAGGAGCCGGGGATGGGTGGGGACAGCGGGGCTGTCTGGCAGAGGGAAACCTGCCCGTGCCCCTCCTGTCATATCGACTGTCTGCATCAACTCCCCTCAGCCTGGCATGCTACAGGGAGGGGCCACTCCCGGGGGACTGAGGCTCAGCAGGAGGCAGGCAGCAGCATGGCGGGCTGCGCCAGCACCCGGCAAGCACGCCCGAGAGGTGCCACACAGAAGCCAACCCCACACTCAGGCTCCCGAGACAGCCCAGCGTCCTACTCAACCCCTCATCGGATAAATCTCCGCATTACTGACGGGTGGCTGCCTGGGTTACGAATAAAGTTTTATTGAGACACCAGATCTGTTTGTGCACATACTTTCAACACATTCCTTCAGACCTTTCCTTCCTTCCCTCCTCCCTCCCTTCCTCCCTCCCTCCCTCCCTCCCTCCTCCCTCCCTTCCTCCCTCCCTCCCTCCCTCCCTCCCTCCCTCCCTCCTTCCTTCCTTCCTTCCTTCCTTCCTTCCTTCCTTCCTTCCTTCCTTCCTTCCTTCCTTCCTTCCTTCCTTCCTTCCTTCCTTCCCTCCTTCCTTCCTTCCCTCCCTTCCCTCCTTCCTTCCTTCCCTCCCTCCCTCCCTCCCTCCCTTCCTTCCTTCCTTCCTTCCTTCCTTCTTTCCTCCCTCCCTTCCCTCCCTCTCCTTCCTTCCTTCCTTCCTTCCTTCCTTCCTTCCTTCCTTCCTTCCTTCCTTCCTTCCTTCCTTCCTTCCCTCCCTCCCTCTCTCCCTCCCTCCCTCCCTCCCTCCCTCCCTCCCTCCCTCCCTTCCGTTTTGGCTCTGCACTCAGGACTCTCCTGGCAGTGCTCAGGGTACCGACTGGGCCAGTGCTCCCCAGGCAAACGCTCTTCAGTCCACTCTCCCTCCAGTTCTTACTTCCATGAGAACCGCCTTCACTGTCAGCAGTGTGGAAAGGGGCTTCAACCAGCCTCTCGGGGCCCCTGGGATTCCTGGGACTGCTGTGGCAGCCTCAGGGACACGGGCCCCACTCGACACCCCAGTCGCACGGCCCCTGGGTCTGTGTGGACCGGCCATCTCCTGCCCCTCCTCTGGCCCAGCACGCAGCAGCTGGAGGGTGGTTTGGGGGTAGGACTGAGTCTAGAGCCAGGGGAGCACCTGACCGGGCACCCGCCCAAAGCCCTGCTCTTGGGGGACTGACCCGTGAGGTCACCGTGGGGCGGGGGGGACCCGGGGGTCGGGAGGGCAGGC
Source organism: Sorex araneus (assembly GCF_027595985.1). NCBI lineage: Eukaryota > Metazoa > Chordata > Mammalia > Eulipotyphla > Soricidae > Sorex > Sorex araneus. Next base: position 52,256,333 of record NC_073303.1, read on the forward strand.
TGGGCTCCCGGGGTGAGCCCCTGGGCCGGGCTGCTCCTCCAGGGAGGAGGCGTGATGCACCAGTGCCAGAGGCCGGGCTCCCCATGCAGGGCGAAGGCTGTGCCTGTGTCCCAGCTTCTGTGCCTGAGCTCAGGGCGGGTTTGGACCGACGGGCTCCGTTTGGCCCTTGGCCGCCATCTCCAACGTCTCCTTCCTGTGGAGCTTCTCTCACAGGCGTTGGAAGGACGTGGCAAGGCCTTGTGCCCCAACAGGCTGGCCCAGGGCTGCTTTGCTTGTGAGAACTGCAGGAGGAGTCCGGCCTCCGTCTGGGATGGGGTGGCGGTTGGCGATAGGATCTTGAGTCTTTGAATATTTTTGGTTCTAATACTATGCCCAGAGTGCTCGGGTACTGCTCCCAGCCCAGTGCTCGGGTAGTTGCTCCTGGCAGTGCTCAGGGAGCCCTGTGGGCAGGAGGCAGGCACCAGGTGGGAAGAGGGGCAGGGCATGGCTCCTCACCCCAAGGCCTGCCTGGGCAAGTCCCCTCCTGGGCCCGCCCCTGGCACCGGGTGGACCTCCTGCTGGGCGCCACCGGGCAGGCCCCGCCCAGTGCCCCATGGCCCGCCTGGCGCCAGTGCCTGCCCCTTCCTGGGCCCTGCCCCCACCTCCCCCACCGGGAAGGCGCCTCAGTGTCATCCTGGGGCACTCAGGAGGGCGCAAGGCCAGGCAAGCTCCAAGGATTCCCGGGTGCTGCCCCACCCTGCACCCAGTACTACTGTCCAGGGCGCACCGGCACCTACCTCCTCCACCGTACAGCACACACTGCAGCACATACCCACAGCACACACACAGCACACACACACAGCACACACTGCACACACAGACAACCCACACACAGCACACACACAGCACACACACAGCACACACTGCACATACCCACAGCACACACACAGCACACACAGACAGCCCACACTGCACATACCCACTGCACACACACACAGCACACACTGCACACACAGACAACCCACACACAGCACACACACAGCACACACTGCACATACCCCACAGCACACACACAGCACACACAACACACAGACAGCCCACACTGCACGTACCCACCGCACACACACACAGCCCACACTGCACGTACCCACCGCACACACACACAGCACACACTGCACGTACCCACCGCACACACACACAGCACACACTGCACACACAGACAACCCACACACAGCACACACACAGCATACACTGCACATACCCACAGCACACACACAGCACATACTGCACATACCCCAAAGCACACACACAGCACACACACAGCACACACTGCACATGCTGAACAGAACACACACAGCACACACACAGCACATGCTACATATTCAACATATAGCACATTCCACATAGCAACCCAACAGACATAATACACAGCACATCTAACACATACAGCATACATAGTATATGCAGCACACAGCACTATGTGTGCTGTATGTATCATGTGTGATATGTATTATATGTAGTGTGTGCCATGTGCTGTGTGTATGACTCATGCGATGTATGTAGTATGTGTGTCATGGCTGCATTGTAGTGTGTGATGTATGTTGCTGTATGTAGTATTGTGAGGTATGTATTGTATGAAGTATGTGTGATGCATGTGTTACGTGTCACATTGTGAGGTTGTTTGCTGCATGCAGTATGTGTGAGGTGTGTGTTGTATGTGGTATGTGCATGCTGTATGTAGTATTGTGAGGTGTGATGTATATAGTATGTGTGAGGCCGGTGCTATCTGTAGTATGTGTGGGTTGTGTATGCTGCATGTGTTATGTGTGTGCTGTATGTAATAAGTATGAGATGTGTATACTGCATGCAGTATGTGTGAGACATGTGTGCTCTATGTAGTAAGTGTGAGGCATGTATGCTGCATGTAGTATGTGTGAGGCATGTATGCTGCATGTGCACTGTCGTGTGCGAGGTGTGTGTTCTGCGAGGCCTGCCCACTGACATGACCCTCTCTGGGCCACTGACAGCTTCACACGCCGTGTCCTCCCCACGCATCTGTGCCTGGCCGACGGAGGGCGTGGCTGTGGTCAGTGGGACACCTTGGGGCCTGCAGGTTCCGAGGGCTCCTTCCGGCCGGGCCGGGCCCTTAGGAGCAGGGTCCTCGGGCAGTGCCCTTGGTGACCGGTGTCTGCTTTCCCTGCGTCCCAGCCACTGGACAGGGCGATGCTAGCTCCCTCGGGGTTGGGAACCGGGGTCACAGTGTGGCCTTCGCTGCCCCTGACGGGACCTGCTCTCCGGCGGGAGCGAGGGGCCCGGGCTGCTGGCATTGGTCCCCATTGCCCCGCCAGCCAGCCCGTCAGCCCCTCTTTGCCCCCCCACCTCAGCTGTGGCCCGCCAGGTAGTGGAAGGATTTTGGGTCTCTGGAGCTGCTCCAGAGGATGGGGGCGCGGGCACTGTCCTGGGAGCTGTGGTCCGGGGTAGGGGGCCGCGAGCGGGAGCCTCGGCGTAACCAGCTGCTTCTCCCTTTCCCTGTGCCCCGCTGGGACCCCCGAGCCCTCCTTCACAGCCTCCCGAGCTCCCCTGCGAGAGTCTCCCTTCCTTCCCAAGGTGGTGCTTTTTGGGGCCACAGTGGTTTGCTTTGCGTGTGGCTGACCTGGGTTCCACCCCTGGCCCGGGCTCGGTCCCCGGCATCCCATAGGGTCCCCCAAGCCCTGCCGGGAGCAACTCCTGAGTGTGGAGCCAGGAGTCGGCTCTGAGCACTGTCAGGGGGAGCCGCCACACAAAGCAAACAGTTGTGCTTTCTGGGTACAGACTCAGTGGGGGGCTCGGGGGCATGGCCGGGAGCAGAGGGGGGACCCCGCGCCCCACAGGCGGGCCCCTGGCGAGCCTGCCCTGGCTGCTCTGGAAGGATGTCCTGCTCCCCAGAGAGTCCGGTCCAGCTCTGGCCGCGAGTCGGCAAGCGTCCTGCTGCGGAGCTGCCCGGCCCTTCCGGCCGCAACTCACACCCTCTGGGGCCACTCACTGGTGCTTGTGCGGGTGTGGTGGGGGGCACACTGGAGGGTGTGCACGCTGGGGGGTGGCAGGCATGCTGGGGGGTAGTGGGCATGCTGGGGGGTGGTGGGCACACTGGAGAGTGGGCACACTGGGGGGTGGGTGTGCTGGGGGTGGCGGGCACGCTGGGGGGTGGGCACGGTGGGGGCTGGGCACGCTGCGGGGTGGGGGGCATTTCTGCAAAATGGGTTCAGTGGTCACCGCTGTCGTCCAGGGCTGCGTTTGCCCCTAACAGTGGTCCGTGAGGCGGGTGGGGCGGGGTGGCTGATTCCGGGCGTGAGAGAGTTGGCAGCAGTGAATGTTTTTCCGAACTGGCAACAGGCGACAGCTAATTCAGAATCCCCCCTGCCAGGGATCCGAGGGGTTCCTGTAGTCTGAGGTCTGGTTGGCTCCACTGGCAAGAAGGGGCCCCCCAGGAAGGGTCCAAGATGCCCCCTGGGGTCGCATTCGGCTGCTCTGGGAGGCCCGAGACCACTGCCCGCCCCCACCCCCCTCCCGCCGTCAGCCCCGCCGTCAGCCCCATCGCTGGGCTCTGGACTGGCGTGTGGATGAGCACGTGGCGTGTGTGGGAAGTGAGCAGCTGGCGGCGCGGGTGCAGGGGTGGGTGGGCACCCACGGAGCCGGGGGGTCCCGCCCGGAGAGCACCAGGCACCCGGCCCAGTCTGGGCCTCGAGCACATGGGGGGGTCACGTCAGACGCAGACCAGGCTCCGGTCCCTGCCAAGACGCCTCCCGCTTGGCGAGCCAGGAGCCGTGCCCAGTGCCCAGCGCGCAGGAAGGCGGCGCCGGAGTGTGGGCACGGGGGCCGGGCGGCTGCTGCGAGCTTCCCCGGCTGCTCATGCCGCGTGACCCTGCCGAGGGGGTGCGGGGGGCTGGGCAGCAGATGGACGGAACTTTCTCCCAGGCTTCTTTCGAAGCCAATTTCAAGGGCGGCGAGGGGGAAACTCCGCTGCGTTCCCCCCGCTGGGAGGGCTCACGTGCATCATGGCGCCTCGTCCCCCAGCTGCGTGGAGACCGGGAGGCTGCACGGGAGGCGACGGACTCAGCAGGTTCCTCCCCCGAGCCCGCAGCTCCTCCACTCCACAGCCTGTAATGCAGTACTACTACCCAGGAGGGGGTGTGCACGTGTGTGCATGCAAGTACACCAGCATGTCCTTGTGCATGAACACACATGTGCTGGTGTGTATTGGCACCACAGACACATGGGTAAATGTACATACCGGTATTCATATATGTACATTTACCCATGCATGTGCATTCATGTGTGTTTGTACACATCTATGCTCATGTGTGCATGTACAGGCACCACTCTGCCACTGGATGTGTTACATACAGGTGATGATATATATGGACTACGTGTTTCTATATACCTGCATATATGCACATGTTCATGCACGTAAATATATAGTCATGTGTGCATGTGGGTCCATCTATGTTCATATGTGATGTGTGCCCATTCATATGCACACACACATTTTTGTGTGTACATATGTATGCTGGTATGCAGAGAAGCATGTGTGTCCATACCCATGTATGTACACGACTGTCCTTAGGTATATATATGTAACTTGCTGGAGTGTGGATACACATACACATCTCTCTATATGCATGCACATACATGTGTTCATGTGTGCACAGCAATGCATGTATGTGATTTGTGCAGGTATATCCATGTTCATGTGTATCTGTACAGATACAGTACTGTGGTCTTATATAAATACATATGCTGATGTGCACAGCATATGTGTGTCCACATGTCTATCTGTGCACACATGGTAACAAGTTTGTAGGTGTGCACATCTGTGCCTGTATGCCTGTGTATTTGTGCTCATACATGTGTGGGTGTGCACATCTGTGCCCGTCTGCCTCTGTGTTTGTGCTTATGTGTGTGCATGCATGTTTTAAAATCCACTCGCTTGCCTGTAGGAAACTCATTGTCCTGAGCCCAGGAGATTTTGGGGGCCACGCGGTGCCCGGCTGTGCGTGGTTCTGCTCGGGTTGCTGCCTGGTGGGGGGCCCAGCCAGGGTGCTGACTGTTCTCGGGGGAAAGACCAGATGGGGAGACAGCACAGAGGGGAGGAGCAGAGGTGAGGGATGGCGATCTGTGTGTCAGTGCAGATCCTTCCTTGGAAGAAGTTTCTGGAAGCATATGGTAAACTGTGAATTCACTTGGCTCAGATCTCACTGGGATACCAAACACTGATTCCACACACTAAACCCAGACATGGATACCACACACAGATTCCACACATTGATCTACACACTGATTTCACACACGGATCCCACACACCAATCCCACACATGGATCTCACACTAGGATCGCACACTGATGCCACACACTGATCCCACACAGATCTCACACACTGAATCCAGACATGGATCCCACACACTGATCCCACACACTGACTCCACACTGGGATCCCACACTGGGATCCCACACATGGATCCCACACATAGATCCCACACATGGATCCCACACTGATGCCACACACTGATCCAACACTGATCTCACACACAGTTCCCTCACTGAGATCCCACACTGATCCCACATTGGGATTCCATACTGATCCCACACTGATTCCACACATGGATCCCTCACTGGGATCCCACACTGATCCCACACACTGATCCCTCACTGGGATACCACACTGATCCCATACACTGATCCCACACACTGATTCCACACACTGATCCCATACATGAATCCCACATTGATCCCACACAATGATCCCACACTGATCCCACATATGGATCCCACACTGATCCCAGACTGATCACATACACTGATCCCACACACTGATCTCACACTGATCCCACACAAGGATCCCACACTGATCCTACACACGGATCCCATACTGATCCTACACACAGATCCCACACAATGATCTCACATACGGATCCCACACTGATCCCACACACTGATCCCACACACTGGTCCTACATCGATCCCAGACTGATCACACACACTGATCCCACACACTGATCTCACACTGATCCCACACAGGGACCCTACACTGATCCTACACATGGATCCCATGCTGATCCCACACACAGATCCCACACTGATCGTACACACAGATCCCACACAATGATCCCACATTGATCCCACACACTGATCCCACACTGATCCCACACATGAGCAAGTTGAGCTTGACGCTGGACTGCATTTGAATGCGTTCCCAGTGGCTGTGTGGCAGAAGAGGGGAGGTCTGGGTTGGGGGTGTGAGGTCCAGATGCCCTGTGATGCCCCCGGGAACTCTGCCTTGACTCTGCTTGGACGTGAAGGAGCAACACGCTGAAGGCCTGCTCCGAGCAGGGTCGGAGGGACAGGGGGAGTCAGGGTGTCTGGGGTATCGGGGGTAGAGACACCCACAGTGGCCAAAGGGGGACCGACCCCCAGGGTCCACGTCGGCCTTCGGGTAAAGGTACATCTCGATGTACCCAGAAAAACAGTCTCTGCGGTGAGGGGCGGCACCGGCGCCTTGAGAATCCCCGGCAGGTGTCAGCAGAGCCCGAGTGGGACCGTGGGCGCCGGAGGAGATGGACTTGCTGAGAACCAGCACTCGGCCACTGAGGCCCCAGGCCGAGCACAGCCTGCAAGCCCCGGCCCGCAGCTGTCCTGGCCACGGCTCCTACTGCACAGATGTGTGAGAAACAGCCCCAGAAGGGACCAGGGAAGGGAAAGTAAGTGTTGACTTACTCACCACCTCTAAAGATCCCAGGGTAAACACAGGCAAAAAGGGGACAAAGAAATCTGAGATGGTGTGATTTTCTAGAATGTTCTAGAAGACTCTTGTGTAAATAAATGATGCTCACCGCTGACATTGATTTTTTTTTTTTAGAAATTAGATCACAATTGCCTGTTGGATGTGATCTTGCATAAATAGGCACCGTCTGCGTTTTAATGACATATAACTTTAATTTTGTGCAACTAGGACAAAGTTCTTAAGGAAACAAACTTTGTGGCCTCGTGAAAATATAGTCACCTGGAGACCTTTGCAAGCACTCTCTGGGGTGACAGGAGTCTCAGGTTTGTCACTTTTTGTTGGTCTTCCTTGGAAGGCAGAAAGGGGGTAGACAGCTGTTCCTCCCTTATACTTGCTCAGACACAGAGGGACAGCTTCTGGAGAGAGGTGAGTTGGTTAAAAAAAAAAAAAAAGGTGATTAAGAGGGCTAGAGAGATAGTACAGTGGGTAGGGTGCTTACCTTGCATTGACCGATGCACTCTGTATGGCCCCCTGAGCCCCACCAGGACTGATTCCTGAGCACAGAGCCAGGAGTAAGCCCTGAGCACTGCAGGGTGTGGCCCCTGAACAGCAACAACAGAACAACAAAAAAAATCTAAGAAACAAGCATTCCGTTGTAGGAATAAATACTCAAAGAGGGACAAACCAGGCCCTGAAATAATTGCAGTGGTGTCGGGGCTCAATTTGAGGCCTTCAGCATGCGCTTTGGGGGTTTTGGTTTTTGTTTTATTGGAGGGGGGCATTGGGTCACACCCAGCACCGCTCAGGACGTACTGGCCGTGCCTTCTTGGAGGGTTTGGGGAACAGATGCATGCGAGGCGGACACCTGCCTTACTGTGCTATCGCTCTGGCCTGGACATGGCCCTCAGCGTGCAATGCCTGTGCTCCAGCTCGTTGAGCAATATCTCTCTGTCCTGAACTGCCTACTTAAATTTTTCTTAGAAGTCAGGTAGAGGCTTTGGAGCCGGCAAACAATTAGCTGTGCAGCTTTTGATGTTCACTCACTAACTTTTTGTGTTCTACTTTTTTGCAGCTGTCACGCCCTCACGGCAGAGCCTGGCAAGCTCCCCGTGGCGTATCCGATATGCCAAAAATAGTAACAACAAATCTCTCGATGGAGATGTTACTGGTGCCCACTCGAGCAAATCGATGAGCAATGGGATGACAGTGATACAGTGATACAATGAGGGTCTTCCTGATGAAATTTGCATATAAGTGGATCAACATGGAAAGTATCATGTTAAGTGAAAGGAGTCAGAAAGAGAGAGACAGACATAGAAAGATTGCACTCATCTGTGGAATATAAAGTAAGAGAGTGGGAGATTAACACCCAAGAGTTGTAGAGATAAGGACCAGGAGGTCTACCCCACAGCTTGGAAACTGGCCTCACATGCTTGGGGGAGAGGCAGCTCAGATAGAGAAGGGAGCACCAAGTAGAGGATGTCGGGAGGACCCACTCGGGTTGGAGGATGCGAGCTGAAAGTAGACTATAGACCGAACATGAAGGCCACTCAGTATCTCTATTGCAAACTACAACACCCAACAGGAGAGAGAGAAAAAGGGAATGCCCTGCCGCAGAGGTGGGGTGGTGGGGGATGGGGTGGGGGTGGTGGGAGGGATACTGGGATCATTGGTGGAGGTGAATGAGCACTGGTGGAGGGATGGGTAAACGGTCACTGTATGAGTAAAATGCAAACACAAAAGTTCTTAAGTTTGTAACTGTACATCACAGTGATTCGCTAATAAAAATTTTTTTTAAAAATGAGGGTCTTCCCTGCCCCCTCCGACCACACCGCTCTCCCCTCCCTCCCAGGGCCATCCTGGGGCCCCTGGCAAGTTGCCAGGGGTGGTGGGGATTAGATCGGGGTGGCAGGGAGAGGGTGCCCCACCCAGCTCAGGACGCCAGCAGCCCCCAGGAAGCGGGGCCCAGGTGCCCCCTGCCAGCCTCGTGCCCTGCTCTGCTCCGGAGCCCCCGGGAAGCTTGAGCTGAGAGCGGCCCGTCCAGCCCCACCCCTGCCGGGACTGGCCCTCTCCCTGAAGCCAGGGCTCCGTGGGGACAGGACCGCGCCGGGGGCAGCTCTGTCTCTGCTCTGTCCCTTGGAGCTGCTTGGTCTAATTGACAGCCTGGCAGGGGGGACCTGCTTGCCCCAGACTTTTCTCTGTCCAGCTGGCAGATGGACTGGTCAGGATCTGCTTCCGCGCCACCGGGGCTGCTACCAAACGCTGATTGATTTCTGCCGGGCACCGTCTGCTTTGGGCAACTCTTCTCTCTTCCGGTCACGCCCCGCTCCTCTCTCCTCTGCTTTCAGTGCTGACTCCAGCAGGCAGCGTTCTGCAGGGAAGCCGACTTGCTCCCTCACGGTGCTCCCCTGGCCTGGGCTGACTGATGCCTTTCCCTGGGGGCCGGGCGGGCCCGGAGTCTGAGTGGCCGCATCCCGGCCTGTGTGCTGCCTCTCCCCTCGGCCGGGCAGCAGCCCTGGCCCACGGAGGGGGAGGGCTGCCGGCTAAGAGGACAGACAGAGCAGATGAGACCGTCCCTTAGCTCTGTCCCCTGCCACCCGGGGACTCAGGCGAGGGGCCAGCCCCAGATGGAGTCATTTTGTTCTCAAAGACAAGGTTAGCGTCAGGCCCCGCGGGAGGTGTGGACTGTCTCGGGGTCAAATACAAACCGACTTGGCTGGATCTGTGGCATGATGCCATGGGTGTTCAAACTGCTCGGGCCCACGCAGTGCGGGTGCCATCATCTCCTGTGCAAGGGGCCCGTGCCAGAGGGACTAAAGAGACGGGACTCGGGAAGCCCACCTGGAGGGCAGCCCAGGTGCGAGGCAGCACGGGCCGCGTGGGACAGGCGTGTCTCCGTGCGGGGCAGGGCGGCTCCAACCGGCACGGGCACGGGGCGTTCTGTCCTTGTGCGGTGTTCTTCAGGAAGACAAACACAGCTGCTTCCTGCAGGAGCCTGGCGCCCTCCGGCAGGGGGTCTTTTGTTGGGGGGTGGGTCACACCTGGTGATGCTCAGGGGTCACTCCTGGCTCATGCACTCAGGAGTTACTCGGGGGACCCTATGGGATGCTGGGAATCAAACCTGGGTCAGCTGCGTGCAAGCCAAACGCTCTCCCCGCTGTGCTCTCGCTCCAGCCCTGACGTGGGGGTGTCTTAGCACCTGCTCTTCCTCCCGGCCACATGGCCTCGAGTCTGGGGTCCGGGCAGCTGGTCCTCCCCCCCCCCCGGGCTGTGGTTTTAGTGTCTCTGGGGCAGCCCCGTCCTCACTGCCCACAGAGCTGGCCTGCCCCCCCGACACCCGGTCCCCTCCCAGGTGCCGTGCGTCTGCTTGGCGGGGCTCCTCTCTGCCTCCCGCACCAGCTGGTTTTCCTTTAGGGGTCCCCCGGGTTTACTTTCAACAGCGAGTCGACTTGAAGAGTTTGTCCCAGGGAGGACGTTTCGGCCGCCCTGCCCCTCGTTCCTTACTTTGCTGCCGTTTCTAGATTCCTTCAGGCCCTTGTGCAGCTCAGGCAGACCAGTGAGACGCCCTCCTCCTCGTGTTTGTCCGAAAACACTCGCGTTTCCTGTTAGTTCTGAGCGAGGTTTGCTCGGGCCTGAGGTGCTCCGGGGCAGGTGGGTGGTGTTTGAGGGCTCTGAGCTCTGGTCCCTGCTGGACCCAGATAAAAAGCTGCATTTTATCATTCTCATTCTCCGGCACGCCCTGGTAGCATGACCCGAGTGCCAGGGTCTCGGCACCGGCTGCCACGTGCTGCCCTGGACTTCTACGTTTGTTTTCTCTGAGGGCTCGGGGAAGCTGTTTCCACAAAATCTGGAGCTGTTGGGGTCTTTCTTCGCTTCTGCGCTATTCCATGCTCTAGTGTTTAATCCTTCTCCAGCCAGACTCCACGCACCGACCATAATAACACTTAATTTTTACCACGTTACCGAAGTGTTTGGTTTTCCATGAGCCTTTTCCTCTCTGTTTTCAAGCTGGACGGTTTCTGTGTCTGAGTTTTCCCCTTCGAAGGCCTTTGTGCCAACACTCCGGTGCAGCCCAGGAGTCGCTGACCTGTGACCTTTGTCTTTCTCATCCACCCTCCCCGTGGTGTTTCGTTATTAGTTTCCCCTCCTCTGCCGAGAGTCTCCAACTGTTCTAACATCATGTTCATGTTTTTCTCCGTGTGTGTCACTAATGAGTTGTCTTAAAATCCCTGTCAGCTAACTTCCTAACACGTGTCGTCGTTCCTTTTTCTTTTCTGGTTTCTGAGCCACGCTGAGCTTTTGGCTTACCCCTGGCTCTGTGCTCAGGGAGCACTCCCGGAGGTGCTCCTGGGTTGGCTGCACCCTGTTGGGAGCTGGAACCGCATCTGGCAGAAGACGGGGGGCTTCTCTGGGACCCCTTCTTGGGCAGACGGACCACAGGGAATGCCGGGGAACAAACCCAGACTGGCGGCGTGCAAGGCAACGCCTCCGCCCCTTCCTCTCTTTCTGGATCCTGATCATCCACTTCCCTCCAGGCTCCGTTATTCAGTCTACACCCCTATACCTTACGGCTCTTATGCTGGCGGGTGCCTCATCTCCCACCTCGCCGTCTTGCTTACAGAGTCAGTACCGCTGGCAAGGAGCTACTTTTCCAGGACTCAGTACAATGCTCCGAGACTTGCTCTGAGTCCAGGTGAGGGGGCCGGGGCCTTGCTCCTGCGGGGCGTTTCTGAGAGCCGTGTCCATCCTGCCAGCGGCTGCTTCTAGGCCTCCCTGCTCTCTGCACGTTCCAGAACCACCGCTCGCTCCCCGCCCCCCTGGGAGGGGCCCTCTGCCTGGGCGGCTGTGGCTTTTCCCCCAATGCCCACAGCCTGGTGCCCAACAGAGACGCAAGGACACCCCCAGGCCGACTTCTGGGGCCCCCAATCTGTGATGTTTTCTCTCATCTTGTACTCGGTGCAAAGTGCTCCTACTGTCTTAGCTGCCAAACTCTGGTCTGGGTGTCGCCTGCTCCCATGATGGCCAAGCTCTGCGAGGATTGGCCTCGCCCTGGGGGGGGGGGCTGGAACTCGCATAGGCAGGAGATGGGGGGCTTCTCCTGGACCCCTTCTCGTGCAGCCACGACCATGTCCAGCACCCACAAAGGGTTGTGAAGCCCGGTGCTGGGGGGGTCTGATCCCTTGGGATGGCGCAGGGGAGCTCAGGGGGCAGCTTGAGGCGTGGACACTGCCCGCCCGCCCCCAGAGAGCGAGGCTAAGGCCCTGGGCTGCTCCCTGCCCGCGATCCCTCCCGGCCCTATCACCCAGCTCGGCGACTGTGGGGAGAATGAATGATTTCATCTCCCGTCTCACCCCTCCGATGAGAACAGCTGGTGGTCTGCCGCAGGGACTGCCAGCTCAGTCTCTGCAAGGCTCCGAGCACTGTGGGGGGAGGCTGCCCTGCCCCCCCGACAGCCACACCCCTCCTGGGCTCCCGCCAGCCCGCTGGCTCTGCAGGAGGCTTCGCTGGTCCCTGGCGGGCGTCAGTGATTGTGTAATCGCACCCACGCCCACGGGTGGCCCGTGGGGCCCAGCGCCCAGCTGCTGCTCCTCGTCCCCGAGTCTGGGACGGGGGCCAAGGCCCAGGGATTATGGAATATCACACGCCAGACTCTGATGGGGGGCTGGGGATCTCGGGGAGGCGGGGGAGCAAGAAGAGCGGGGAGCAGACCCCGTCAGCCAGGCCCAAGGGTGGGTGCGGGGGGGCCCTGGCTCCAGGAAGCTTGTCCCGTGCTGGCGGTCAGCGTCCGTGGGAGCTGGGCGCTCAGTGTCTCTGCCGTCTGCTGAGGGCCCTCTCGAGGCTGCGCCTTCACGGACGGCGGGCACGGCCTGTTCCGGGTGCCCGGGGGGAGCTGGCCTGAGCCTCAGTGGCCAGCGTGGCTGATGGGTGCGCACTTCTCCTGAGCCTTGCAGAGTCTGCCTCCGCTTCAGCCGAGTGTTAACTATTGGGTTAACTCTCGTTCCTCCGGAGGGCGGGAAACTCAGGGGGGAGAGATGTTGTTTGGACACTTGATGGTCTCAGAGCTAAGTTTAGCCCAAACTATGATTGGAGGGATATCTTTGCAGGATTTATACTTGAAATAAGAAAAAAGAAAGTGAACTGCTCAATGTATTTTGCCCTTATCCATTTGGGTGGCTGTTCTCCCTCCCTCCCTCTTCCCTTCTCTTCCTCTCTCTCCCTCTCTGTCTTCCCTTCTCTCCCTCTCCCTCCCTCCCTCTTCCCTTCTCTCCCTCTCTCTCCCTGTCTTCCTTTCTCTCCCTCTCTCTCCCCCCTCTTTATCTTTCCCTCTCCCTCCCCACTCTCCCTCCCTCACTCTCTCTTTCTTACTTTCTCCCCCTCTCCCCCTCTTCCCCTCCTCCCCCTCCCCCCCTCAGGGACGAGGTTTGGCCAAGCCTGCCAGTGCTCCTGGCTCTGTGCCCGGGAATCACTCCCCGCCGGACTGGGGAACCATATGCTGTGCTTCGGATAGAACACGCAAGGTGCGCCTTAGCCCTCTCTGGCGCTGCCCGTCTCTCGCCTTGCACAGTGCTCCCTCTCCCTGTCCAGCTGCCTCCCAGGGAGATCATGCCTTGGCTCACGTGTTCAGCGCCCCGGTGGATGCTGTACACGCATCGTGTGAGGGGTTGTGTTCCGGGCCCCTGCTTCCCCTGCGCGCAGCTCACGTTACCGTGGGCTTGTCTGATCCCCACAGAAGGGCGTCCAGCACGGGGCCGCCCCACTCCGGACACTGCTGCCACCACTCTCATCTTGGACCCTGACACTGTCACCTCCATGCTGAGCCATGAGCATTTGCTGTGCGTGTACAAATTACACGGTGATGCCACTGTGTGTGTGTGTGCGCGCGCGCGCAGTTGGATCATTCACGCTCATTCCTGCAGGCATCACAACTGTGTACACATCCCCCCCTCATTCTGTCCCCCAGTCCCCCTTCTGCCTGCCCCTCTCTGCGGGAGCCTGTGAGGGCAGCCCGGGCCCTCACGGCTCGGTTTGAAACCAAAGGAAGCTCTTGGTTTGGGGGTCACATCTGGCGGTGCTCAGGGCTTGCTCTTGATTCTGTGCTCAGGGCTCCCTCCTGGAGGTGCCGGGATCAACTGAGCAAGGATGGCCGTAGAGAAGGCAGCCCCGAGACCCTGGGCTCCTCCCCAGCCCAGCTGGAAGGAAACACGCCAGCGCTCGGCGCTCGTTCTCTGGTTGACTGATGAGGAGCGCGGACCGCGAGTCGGACGCTCTGTTTGGGATCCGCGCCCCTAATCTGGCTGCGTGGCCCCTCTGGTCTCTGGCCCGCAGCCTGAGGTCTATGGGCGGGGGCTGGTAAAAGGCGCCCGTCCGGAGGCGCGCCACAGTCATTACTGGGTGTCCATGCAGGCAGGCTGGCCTGTCTCCCCAAGCCCCCACCCCGGGGAGCCGGGCGCTGCCTCGATGGGCAGCTGCAGGCCAGGCCCCAGGTCTCCCGCCAGCCCCGTGTGGGCGCGCCCCGCCCTGCAGCCCGCTCTGGGCAGGGACCGGCCCGATGGCCTTGGCCGGGGCAGGCTCTGGGTCTGGGCCCGCGGGGAGAAGCCCCCGGCGCGGCAAGTGGGCCAGAGCGAGAGCTGAGAGACCCGCAGTCCAGGGGCGCCTCTGACACCTGGGACACAGCAGGGGCGGGAGGGGGGCGCTGGCGCGGCTCCGCGCTGACCCCGCAGGGCCGCCCCCGCCCCCGCCGCCCGTCCTCGGAGACTCGGCTCCGCCCTGGCCCGCAGGAGGAGGCGCGGGCCGGGCCGGGCGAGGGCGGGCCGGGCGGCTGCTGGCGGAGAGGGGCACGCGGGGAGGGTCTCAGCGCCCCAGCGCCCGGGTGGCTGCGGTCCCCGCGCCCCGCGCGGCTCTGAGCGGCCCTCCAGCGCCCTCTGGCGGAGGCTGCGCGCAGCGCCCTGTCCCAGCCCGCCCTGCGCTGGGCGCCCCTCACTGCTGAGGGCGGGCCACTCCCGGGGCCAGTGCCCGAGAAGGCAGACCCGGGGCTTCTAAGGGACAGTGGCACACGCAAGGTGTGCATGCGTGGAGCATGTACACACGCGTGTGCCTGTGTGTCTCTGCACATGTGTGTGAACCTGTCTGTATGCACGCATGTGAACTTGTGCATGTTTATGAGCATGTCTGTGTGTGTGCGTGAGCATATCTGTGTGCATGCACATGAACTTGTGCACGAGTGTGTCTGTATGAGTGTGTCCGTGTGCATGGGTGTGACATGTGTATCATGTGGGTATGTGAGCATGAGTGTGTATGAATGTGAGCACATGCATGCACAAGTGTGAGCATGTATGCATGTGTGTGTGTCTATGTGTGTGCATGTCTGTCAATGTGCTTGTGTGTGTCTGTGCGCATCTGTAAGCATATGTGTATGCTTGTGTGTGAATGCATGTGTGTGTATGGGTGTGCATGTGTGAGCATGTTTGTGAGCATGCTTGTGCATGTGTGTGCATGTGTGAGCATGTGTATGTGCTGTGCGTGTGTGAGCATGTGTGTATGCATGTGTATGTCTGGGTGTGCATGTGTGAGCATGTCTGTGAGTGTGTTTGTGTATGTGTCTGTGAACATGTGTGTATGCATGTCTGTGAGTGTGTGAGCCTGTCTGTAAGTATGTTTGTGTGTGAGCATGTACATGTGTGTGAGCATGTCTGTGAGCGTGTTTGTGCATGTGTGTCTGTGAACATGTGTGAGCATGTCAGTGAGCACATTTGTGTGTGCATATGTGAGCATGTATGTATGCATGTGTGTGTATCTGGGTGTGCATGTGTGAGCATGTCTGTGAGTGTGTTTGTGCGTGTGTGTCTGTGAACATGTGTGTATGCATGTGTGTATGAGCCTGTCTGTGAGCATATTTGTGAGCATATTTGTGCATGAGCACGTGCAAGTTTGTGAGTGTGAGTGTGTATGCATATGTGTGAGCGTGTCTGTGCGTGTGTTGTTGTCCCTCCTGCACCTGGGCTTCACGTTCTCCAGAGAAAAGGGGCCCCTCAAAGAGCGTCTGAGAGCTGGCTGGCTTTGGGGGTCTGTGTGGTCTGGGGACACACTAGCTGTGCTCAGGGCTTGCTGTTGGCTCCCTGCTCAGGGGCCACTTCCGGCTGGGGGACCGTGTCTGGTGCCGGGATCGAGTCCCCCCTGCCCTTTTCTAAGGTGTGTGTGTGGGGAGAACTGAGGGGCCACAGCCCCCCTGCTGGCCGTGCTTGGAGCCGAGGAATCAGCCTCTGGTCTCTGCCGGCCCGGACCCGTGTTGGGGTGAGGCGTGGTCTGCACGGCCACATGATGTTTCCAGAGGGGTCTCTTGCTGCACCCACTGGCCCCCAACTCCATGGCAACCTCAGGCTAAGGTACGCAGGGTCAGCTTGTCCCTGTGACCCTCCAGCTGCCTGCCTCCGACCCCTCACCGTGCGGGACAGGCAGGGGTCTGCCCTTCCAGAGCAGCTCTCTTGGGGGTCGGGTTGGGCCACCCACGAGGTGCTCAGGGAGCACTCCTGGTGCTCGGGGAACCCTGTGGTGCTGGCGGTGGAAGCAGGTGGGCTGTGTGCAAGGCCAGCCCCTCACCCTGCTGAGTTCTCTCCGTCCTGGTCGCCTCAGGCTTCGCAGCTCTTGAGCCAGCTGCCCCGCCAGGACCCTGTCCTTCACTCGCCCTGCCGGCTGGGTGTCCGTGGGGAGTCACTGGGCCCTGTCCGTGGGGAGTCACTGGGCCCTGTCCGTGGGGAGTCACTGGGCCCTGTCTGTGGGGAGTCACTGGGTCCTGTCCCTGGGGAGTCACTGGGCCCTGTCCCTGGGGAGTCACTGGGCCCTGTCCCTGGGGAGTCACTGGGCCCTGTCCCTGAGGAGTCACTGGGCCCTGTCCGTGGGGAGTCACTGGGCCCTGTCCGTGGGGAGTCACTGGGCCCTGTCCCTGGGGAGTCACTGGGCCCTCTCCGTGGGGAGTCACTGGGCCCTGTCCGTGGGGAGTCACTGGGCCCTGTCGTGGGGAGTCACTGGGCCCTGTCTGTGGGGAGTCACGGTGCCCTGTCTGTGGGGAGTCACTGGGCCCTGTCCCTGGGGAGTCACTGGGCCCTGTGTGTGAGGTGTCACTGGGCCCTGTCCCTGGGGAGTCACTGGGCCCTGTCCGTGGGGAGTCACTGGCCCTGTCTGTGGGGAGTCACTGGGTCCTGTCTGTGGGGGAGTCACTGTGCCCTGTCCCTGGGGAGTCACTGGGCCCTGTCCGTGGGGAGTCACTGGGTCCTGTCTGTGGGGGAGTCACTGTGCCCTGTCCCTGGGGAGTCACTGGGCCCTGTCCCTGGGGAGTCACTGTGCCCTGTCCGTGGGGAGTCACTGTGCCCTGTCCCTGGGGAGTCACTGTGCCCTGTCCTTGGGGGAGTCACCGGGCCCTGTCCGTGGGGAGTCACTGGGCCCTGTCCCTGGGGAGTCACTGGGCCCTGTCCCTGGGGAGTCACTGGGCCCTGTCCCTGGGGAGTCACTGGGCCCTGTCCATGGGGAGTCACTGGCCCTGTCTGTGGGGAGTCACTGGGTCCTGTCTGTGGGGGAGTCACTGTGCCCTGTCCCTGGGGAGTCACTGGGCCCTGTCCCTGGGGAGTCACTGGGCCCTGTCCCTGGGGGAGTCACTGGGCCCTGTCCGTGGGGAGTCACTGGGCCCTGTCTGTGGGGAGTCACTGGGCCCTGTCTGTGGGGGAGTCACTGGGCCCTGTCCGTGGGGAGTCACTGGGCCCTGTCCCTGGGAAGTCACTGTGCCCTCTCCGTGGGGAGTCACTGGGCCCTGTCCGTGGGGAGTCACTGGGCCCTGTCCGTGGGGACTCACTGGGCCCTGTCCGTGGGGAGTCACTGGGCCCTGTCTGTGGGGGAGTCACTGGGCCCTGTCTGTGGGGAGTCACTGGGCCCTGTCCGTGGGGGTGGCTCCCCGGGACCTCCCCTGCCCTGACCTCTGGTGCAGGCCTTGCTGGCGGGACTGCCTGCCCTATGGTCAGCGTATCCAAGCGTGTTAACTACTGTGGTTTAGCTCCCGGCCCCCCTCGCCCCTTCTCCTGCACGGCTGTCTGCGGCTGGCCCTCCCTGATGCTTCCTTCTCTCTGATCAGGCCCTCCTGCCCCGGGCACACTGGACGCTGCGTTTCCGCCTGCCTGAGGCTCTGTCAGGGAGGCCGCTGGGAGAAGGAGGCCCAGCCCGGGGAGGATGAGCGAGCCCATGGTCATGGCCGTGAGTGTGTGTGTGTGTGTCTGTGTGTGTCTGTGCATGCCTATGTGTATCTCTGTGCATGTATTTCTGTGTGTCTCTGTGTGTGTCTCTGTGTCTGTGTATTTCTGTGTGTCTCTGTGTCTGTGTGTCTCTGTGTCTGCGTGTCTCTGTGTCTGTGTCCGTGTCTGCGTGTGACTGTCTAGGCCTCTCTGTGTCTGCATGTCACCGTGCCACCCTGTGACCCTGTATCCCCAGATCTATGGTGGCTGTGTCTGCGGCACATACTGTCTCGATGTCTCTGTCGTGTCCAGCCCGCGCCTGTGCCCATACATCTGTGGGCTGATGTCGAGGTGCCCACGCCTAACGTGGCTCTTGCACAAACTCAGCGGGTTCTCCACGGGTCTGCTTGGCCACTGTGGTTCTCTACATCCTCCCGCCCGTCCCGTGAGCACTTTTCTCGTGCATATCCTTATTCCCATAGGTTTGTTCTGTTTCCTGTCCCTAAACACTGAGTTTGACAACTGACCTCTCAGGCCCATGTGTAGGGGCTTGGTGGGGGGTCTCTTCTGCCGGCCCTTGATACTCAGCCATCCCTCTCTGGGCGGCCCCTGCTCCCCCGGGGGATTTGAGCTGCTCAGCGGTTCTGGGTGCACATGTGGTTTCAGGGATTTAAAAAAAAATTTTTTTTTAATTGAGTCACTGTGAGACAGACCCTTCCAAAGCTGTTCACGATTGGGTTTCAGTCCTACAGTGCTCCAACACCCGACCCTCCACCAGTGTGCGTTTCCCAGCCCCAGTGGCCCCAGGGTCCCTCCCTTCACCCCCCGCCGGCTGACTGTGGCAGGTGCTTTTCTTCTCTCTCCCTCCTTCTCTCTCTACCCACCTCTCGCTCCCTCTTTCTCCCCCTCTCTCTCCCTCTCTCCCCTCTATCTCTCTCCCTCTATCTGTCCAACTCTCTCTCCCTCTCCCCTCTATCTCTCTCCCTCTATCTCTCCCCCTCTCTCTCCCTCTCCCCTCTATCTCTCTCCCTCTATCACTCCCCCTCTCTCCCTCTCCCCTCTATCTCTCTCCCTCTATCTCTCCCCCTCTCTCTACCACTCTCTTTCTCCCTCTCTCTTCCTCTCTCCCCCTCTATCTCTCTCCCTCTATCTCTCTCCCACTCTCCCTCTCTCTTCCTCTCTCCCCCTCTATCTCTCTTCCACTCTCCCTCTCTCCCCCTCTATCTCTCTCCGTCTATCTCCCTCCCACTCTCTCTCTCCCTCTCTCTTCCAACCCATCTCTCTCTCCCTCTTTCTGTCTCTGTCTCTGTCTCTCCCTCTCCCTCCTTCCCTTCCCTCCTCTCCTTTTCGGGCACTGTGGTTTGCAATATTGCTACTGAAAGGTTATCCAGAATATCCCTCCCTACTTTGAACCCTCAGCTCCTTCCCAGCTGCTATGGTCACCCTGGTCCTTCTCTGTCTTACCCACCCTCCACCCCACACACACTGTGGTTGGTTCCAACCCCTGACCAGTCCTACTAGCCTTTGTTTTCCCTGGTTGTGGATATTAGTCTTCTACTATATATATTTGCGGTCCATAAAAATATACGTGGTGCCGGGGTCTAAACCCGGGCCCTGAACACGCCCAGAAGGTGTCCTGACCCCGGAGTCAGCTCCTCGGGCCCTGACTCTTCCCACGTGAGAGCAGGTTGATGTTAATTTTCTGGGTGGGTGCTGTCTGGCAGTCACTATAGTTTCTCTCGTCAGAATAGTTGTGACTTTTATGTCCTACAGGGACCTGAAAATGTGCTGGTGCCACTGTGACCTGGACTTGCACAGCCATTTAATTGCCTTTTTTTTCCTTTTTGGGTTACACTGGTGATGCTCAGGGGTTACTCCTGGCTCTGCACTCAGGAATTACTCCTGGCGGTGCTCAGGGGACCATATGGGATGCTGGGAATCGAATTTGGGTCGGCCACATGCAAGGCCAGCGCCCCACCTGCCGGGCTCTCACTCTGGCCCTAGGAGCCCTATCACACCCAGGGAGGGAGCACCATCACTCCCAAGGAGGGAGCATCATCACACCCAGGGAGGGAGGACCATCACACCCAGGGAGGGAGTACAGTGGCACCCAGGGAGGGAGGACCATCACACCCAGGGAGGGAGTACAGTGGCACCCAGGGAGGGAGCATCATCACACCTGGGAGGGAGCATCATCACATGCAGGGAGGGAGCACGGCTTCACCCAAGGAGGGAGCACGGCTTCCCTTAAGGAAGGCAGGGCCAGAGGGTGGAGTGTACATGAAGTCCGATCAGAGAGGGGTTAGGGGAGGGAGGAGATTGGGGGGCATGGTGGGGATCACCCGGGGCACAGCCGGGAGCTGTAGGGGTGCAGCAGGGGTGTGGGTGTGGGGGGAGGTTAGGGTGGAGCAGGTGGACTCGGGAGCACAAAGGGGAGACTCTGTGGGGGGAGGCGCCGGGAGGGCATGAGGGGTGGCTTCATGCCTCAGCAGGACCCGGGCCTGGGAGGCCGAGGTCAGTGCTGGGCCTTGCGGCTGTGCACCCGCTGGTCAGGGGTCCGGGCTTGGGCCCATGAGCATCACTGAGCTTGATTCTGAGGAGACGGGGCCCAAGACACCCAAACAGGGCACAGCCCGTCACAGACACCCCCGCCCCAACCCATGCTTCTGTCCTCGGGGCACACGCCTCAGACGCCCCAGAACTTTCTAGAAGCTGCAGCTGAGCCTGGACTTATTCCCTTTCTGCCCGACATGGGGCAGCTGCGGCTCTTGGCTTTGGGAAGTTGCCAAGTGAGGCAGGCAGCCGGGCGGGGGCACTGGTTTCTCTGTTTGGGGGCCACACTCAGCAGTGCTCAGGGCTGACTCCTGGTTCTGCACTCGGGCGTCACTGCTGTGGGGGGGACAATCTGGGGTGCTGAGGGCCCATCGGCCTGGCTTAGATGCGTGCAGGGCAAGAGTCTTCCCCTCTGTTCGACCTCTCTGGTCCTGGGGTGTGGTGTGAGTGCGTGAGTGTGTATGTGAGCGTATGTGTGTGCATGTGTGTGTGTGTGTGCATGTGTGTGTGTGTGTGCATGTGTTGTGTGTGAGTGTGTGCGTGCATGTGTGAGTGTGTGCTTGTGTATATGCGTGTGTGTGCATGCATGTGTGTGTGCATGTGTGTGGTGTGTGTTATGTGCGTGGTGTGCATATGTGAATGTGTGTGGTGTGTGCGTGCGCTCATGTGTGTTGTGTGTGCATGTGTTCATGCATGTGTGATTGTGTGCTTGTGTATATGCGTGTGTGTGCGTCGTGCATGTGTGTGTGCATGTATGTGCATGTGTGTGCATGTGTGTGGTGTATGTATATGCGTGGTGTGCATGTGTGAGTGTGTGTGGTGTGTGCGTGCATTCATGTGTGCTGTGTGTGCATGTGTATGCATGCATGTGAGTGTGTGCTTATGTTGTGTGTATGCGTGTGTGTGCATACATGTGTGAGTGTGTGTGTTTGTGCACGTGTGTGTGTGTGGAAACAGACCTGAGGAAGCTCTCCGGATGCGGAGCCTGCCCACAGGGAGAGGGTCTTGGTCTGTTAGGGGGAACAACCCCCCCGGTGAGATTGACAGCCAGCAGCCACGTCAGCAGCCAGCGGCAGCCCTGCCTCCAGGGCCGGCCGGGCGTGCTCCCTCTGAGAAGTCAGTGCCATCTCCACGCCCAGATGGCCCCGCACTGTTCGCGCCTCCACGTTTCTCAGCCTTTCACACTTGTCTCCACGATTCTGCAACATTTCCGCTCAGAGCCTCAAATGGACAACAAACATGGCATGAAGGCTCTGCAGGATGGGGTGCGGGGGGCTGCAGGGCTGACGTGCCCTGGGGGGGAGGACGGGGCCTTCTCTGCTGGCCCATTGCTGGTGGGTATTGACCGACCACCACAGTGTGTGCGATGGAGACCGGTCCAGTTCTGCAGAACAGAGAACTTTCCGGAACTCGCCTGGGCGATGCCGACTGGCCTGTGGAGCCCCAGGAAGCTGCACTGCCTCATCCTCCCCCACAGGCGCGGCGGGTCAATACTCCTCTGTGGGATAACCAAGTTTCCGGAGGCTTCCGCCGTTTCTGAGCTCCCAGAAATAAAGCAAGTGCGTCCTGGAGAGACCCGTGCAGTCGGAGTGGCCCGTTGCAGATGCCGGCGAATAAGGCGGCATTCCGGTGCCTGTGCGTGGGCAGAGATGCTCCGGGCCGCGCCTGCCCCCTCCCCACCGCCCCTCCGCAGCCCACGAGGCCCCCTGCTCCTGGCCGCTCTCCATCCTCCTCAGCTTCCCACCCGCGCACTGAGATTTTTTGGGTTAGTTCTCGGGGACTGCTTTCTCCTGCCTCAGTCTCCCCAGGGCTCGCCCCGAGTGTTTCCCGGGCGGGTTTCTCTTCCTTCTCCCGGGAAGGGCCAGAACCTGGCTTTGCATGGCTGATCATCCGTCCCCGCTGCTCTCGGCCAGTGGTCACCATAGAGAGTGGCGGCTGTCTGAGGCTGTCACAGATGGCTGGTAGGTCACACCCTAGGTGATTGCCAGACAGACGTCCAGAGAGGGACTGAGGGATAATCAATACGTGAAGACAGGTCAGATAGTCAATACGTGCTGACAGGTCGTAGAAGGCAGATGTGGATAGGTAACAGACGGACAGACAGATGGCAAATAGACAAGGAGACGGACAATGATTGATTTGTGGTGGACGGATAGAAAGGAATATACGGGAATAGACACGGAAGTGAAGACAAGATGATGCAGAAGCCGAGGGTCCGTGTGGGGGTCTAAAGGGGGGCACCGTGAGGACGAGGGTTCCGGCTGCCTTGGGACCCGCTGCCCAGAGGGACACCCGGCAGGACCCCAGCTGGCTGGGGCCCCTCAGAGTGCTCCCTTGCTCTCGGCCTGCTCCCGAGGGCGCCCCCACTTCTTGTGGGCAGCTGGTGCGCTACACATCTCTGCGTCCCCGTCCCTTCAGCACGAGGCCGACAATCCACAGTCTTCAGAGTACAGCTGGACACGTGACCTCTTCCAGAGGGGCCTCTAACCCTGACGCTGGTGTGTCCCTCCCCGGGGCACTTCCCGTGGGGCCCGTGTGCTGCTCACTCTCCCGCCCAGCCCCGGGTAGGAGAATCCGTGTCCGTGGAGGGAACGGACGGCTGACATGCCTCAGACACAGGCAGGCATGCGGAAACGCTGATTCACTTAGACATGGCTCCTGGAGACGGCACACGCAGGCACGTCTTAAAATGATGTTCCAAACCACTGCTGGGCCCGTGCGAGAGGGACCGGCCACCCTGGTCTGGTCTCCAGCAGTCTCAGCCCAGCCGCGGTCCTGAGTGCAGAGCCCGGAGGAAGCCCTGGGCACGGCCGGGCGTGGCCCCAGGTCAGCCCTGTTGTCACACCTGTCCGCAGGAAGGAGGCCGGCAACGCTCCCCAGGGATTCACTAGCGCCTCCTCAGAAAAGGCTGTCTGGCTCTCCCCGGAAACCTCCCTGGAAAAAGAAGTCCCCCACATTCTCTGAGGCTACTCCCTCCCGTGTAGGGAGCCGTCTCACAGAGTTTGGCTCTTATCGTCTAGTCAGGCAGAGGCTGCTTGGGATTCCTGTGATCTTATCATTTCACCATTTGTCTCACTAGTCAAAGGCCATGCCTGATCAACATTCTACTACTGTTCCTATGGGGGTCCAAGCATGCATACCACCCCCCTCCCACCAAGAGGTATAAGTATTGTAACTGCTGTGAATAAACTCTCTTTCTCTCTCTCCTCCTCCTTCTGGCTCTGCGTCTGTTCATTCGGTTACGTCCCCTCCTTAGCCCCACGAAGGGTCCTCCCTGTGGGACAGGACGGGACCCCACACTCCCGCAGGCCCCTTCTCCAGGTCCTGATGATGGGGTCCCCCACCCTGGGACATGGGGGTCTAAAGGCTGCTCTGTTCCCCCTGGAAGCACCCAGGACCTTGCACTGGTGGTTTTGAGGCTTTTGCTCTTTGAATGAACTTCCTAAAGTATATGCGTGTGTGTGCATGTGTGTGTGAAGTGTGTGCATGTGTTTGCATGTGTGCATGTGTGTGGGTATGTGTGTCTATATGTGTGAGTGTGTGGTGTGTGTGTGCATGTGCATGCATATGTGTGCATGTGTGCGTGTGTGAATGTGTGCATGCATCCATGTGTGTGCATATGTGTGTATAGGTATGTGTGTGCGCATGTGTGTGTGCATGTGCATGTGTGTGCATGTGAATATGTGTGCATATGTGTGTGAGTGCATGTGTGAGTATATGTGTGTGTGCATGTGTGTGCATGTGTACGCATGTGTGTATGCATGTGTGTGCATGTGTCTGTGCAATGTGTTTGTGCACACGTGCATGTGTGTATGTGAGGAGCTCATCAGTGTGCCCCAAACGCCTTTTCTCCACCTGCTTGGGTCTTCGGGCCCTCCCCCTGAGTTCCCTGCCCTCGGAGCGGCAGGAATGACGGGTGCACACGCAGGGCTCTCCAGAGCGCGTCCACGTTTGCAGCTAGGGAGCGGGGGTCCTGGGTGTCCCCTCTTCAGCTCGTGTCCCTCTCCTTCGCCACCTCCCCCGCAGACGCCGCAGTGAGTGGGCCGGAGGTGAGAGCCACACTCCCCAGGGGCCGGCATGTGCTGCCTCGGTTGGGTGGTGGGAGGAGAGGCAGCACCCTCTGGACCTGCGCCCTTTCCGCACCGGGCTCCGGCCCGTCCTCCGTCCATCTTGGACCATGCTTGGACCTCGCCTCTGCACTCAAGGGGCGCCAGCAGGGGGTGTCTGCCGGGCCTCGGGTCTCAGGCTGGCCTCACGCGGGCGAAGCACCCAGGCCCGCAGGCTCCTGCCCGAAGGCAGAGGAGCTGGAAGAGGGAGCGGGACCCCGGGGCAGCCATGCAGAGGTGCCCGCAGGCCAGTCCCAGGAGGGTGCCTGCGTGCAGAGCAGGTGACGGCAGGACCCTCGGACAGGACCCGCGGACAGGACCCGCGGACAGGGGCTTCCAGGGACTGGCCGGCCGGCCGCGCGCTCCTCCGGCCAGCAGAGGGGGTCAGCGAGCCGACCTGGGGAGCGGCTGGGAGCCTCTGCCAGCGCTGAACCCGGAGGGGGCCCAGGGGAGAGCAAGGCAGCGCCCCCGACCCCCGCAGGGAGGCGCCCCCGCTGGCAGAGCTCAGGGAACTCCTGGGCGTGGTCTCAGACTCCCCGGGGCGGCAGTGAGCCCCCCTGTGGGGGTCTGAAGGCGGAAGGACGGTCCTGGGGGGTCTGGCGCCCTCTCCACCAGGGAGGGGACCCCCGTATGCGGCCCCTCTTGGTGGGAGCTTAGCTGGAGGTGAGGGGGGCGTCAGGAGCTTATGGGCTGCCCTGCCCAGTACGGACCCCGGGCCCTCTGCCCGCACGTGGGCGCCAAGGGGGTGGTGTCTGGCCAGGCAGCAAGCCGCGAGCTGGCCTCAGGCGGGGCGAAGCCCGAGAGCAGAGGAGCCGGAAGGGGCAGCGGGACCCCCGGGCAGGGCGAGGTGGGAAGGCCCGGCCTGGGGGGCGCGGTGTGTAGTACCCGAAGATTGTCACCTTTGGGGCCGTGTGCGTGCAGCCTCGGGGTAAGCGCACCTGTCTCCCACCCCTGGGTGCGGCAGTGGGCCGCGCAGTGGGTGGGGCAGTGGGCGGGGCAGTGGGCGGGGCAGCCGTGCCTCTGCTTCCACCTGGCCTCACACTCTTTCCTGCACCTGCTTTTGCAGAAAACAAGTTTTTTCAGAGCAAGGCCGTTTACCCTCCCCCCCAGCTGCCTCCCAGTGCGGGGCTGACCCACCGTCAGGGTGGGGGGCCATGGATAAGGGGCATCGCCAAGTCGGGGACTTGCCCAGATCCGGCCCCTCGAATGCTTTTGTAAATAAAGTTTTATTGGAACCACCTGCACTCCCCCATGTACAGGTGTTGGTGGTGGGCGACCAGAGGCTGTTACACGGTCCCACCCTGGCACCCCCAGCCCCCGAGAGACGTATTTGCCGGCTTCTCCACAGCGGGGGGGGGGGGGGCTGATCCCTGCTCATGGGCAGCTCTTACTGACTGCTCTGTTCTTGGCAGTTGTGAACCCGAAGCCAGCTATAGCCATGCACTGAGCATCTTTGGGATGTTTCTTAATTCACCACTTGAAATAACCAGAGAGAGAGAGAGAGAGCGCCTGGGACAAATCACTCAGTGTTTAGGACGAACACTGCTTCCTTTATGCAGGATGAGAGACTGTCCTCAGGGTAGGGGGCACATCCTGTCCACCCCCCCCCCCCCGCTGGTGTCCGTAGGACAGGGCGGGCCGGCGTCTGCAGCCAAGAGAGCCGCTTCCGGCCGCCGGGAATGAGTCTGCCAGCCCCCGGGCTGTCCCCTGTACTGTGCCGTCTGAGCCCCACATGAGCACGACACATGATACCGGTTTTTGGGGTATCATGTGTCTGGCCAGGCAGCAAGCCGCGGGCTGGCCTCAGGCGGGGCGAAGCCCGAGACCCTGGCAGCCGGGGCTGGTTCTGTGCTCCGGAGTGACCCTTGGTGGGCTCCGTGTGTGACACCAGGGAGTGGGCCAGGGTCAACCAATCCAGGCGAGCCCCTAACCCCTGCCCTCTTTCTGCAGTCTCTGATTTAGATTTTATCTTCCCCTCAAAATGCTTTCCAGGGGCAGGAGCCATAGAACAGGGGGGAGGGCGCTTGCCTGGCATGCAGCTGACCTGGTTTGATCCCCGGCCCCCCACGTGGTCCCATGGGCCTGCCAGGAGTGATCTCTGAGCACAGAGCCAGGAGTAGGCCCTGAGCACTGCTAGATGTGGCCTAGAAATAAAAAATAATGAAAAAAGGGGTCCCCACCCACAGAGCTGAGCACCGTGGTGGAGCAGATGTGTTGGGCATGTGTGTATATGGGCAGGTGGGCCAGGAGGGCCCGGGGATGGCAGCTGGGCAGGTCGAGCCCGTGCCTCGCCCGTGTGAGGTCCCCCGCGGCCTACGGGGGGCCCTCCCAGGTCGCCCGAGATCTTCTCCTGCCCTCCGTCACGGCACAGCCAGCTCTCAGCGGGGGAGGAATATTGGGGCGCTGGCATTTCGGGGGCCTCCTGCCTAGCGGCAGAAGAGTTAGGACACGCCTGGGGTGAAGCGTCTCCTGTTCAGACAGCGCAGGGCACTGGGCAGGAGCGTCATTGAGGCTCGTGCTGGCCAGAGGCTGCCCTGTCCCATGCAAGTAGAGACATGTGTCACAGGTGTCCCCAGGGACGGGGCAGCCACCGGGCTTGGCCGCCGTATTCCCCCGACTCTGGGTGGCTTTCCGGTCCCAACATTTCATCTTTTCTCTCATTTTTTTTTTTTTGCTTTTTGGGTCACACCCAGCGATGTTCAGGAGTTGCTCCTGGTTTTGTACTCAGGAACTACCCCTGGAGGTGCTCAGGGGACCCTATGGGATGCTGGGAATCAAACCCGGGTCGGCCATGTGCAAGGCAAACGCCCTCCCCACTGTGCTATCACTCCAGCCCCTCATCTTTTCTCTGATCGGCCCAGGGGGCCTCTGCACCCACATACTCTGCCTTTCCCTCTTACTGCTCTCAGAATCTCCTTCTTCTAGGGGGCTAGAGCCCCCCACTCTGGCCTTCGTGTGGGACACCAGACTGTCCTTTTTTAAAATTGAATCACCATGAGATACACTTACAGAGCTTTCATGATTGAGTCTCAGTCGTACAATTGTTGAACACCCATCGCTCCACCAGTGCACGTTCCCCACCACCAATGTCCCCAGTACCCCCCTTTTCCTACCCTCCCCCTGCCTCCGTGGCAGACAATCTCCCCCATACTCCCTTTCTCCTTTTGGGCACTATGGTTTGCAGTACAGACACTGAGAGGCCGTCACGTTTGGTCCTTTACCTACTCTCAGCACACATCTCCCATCCCGAACCCTCATTGACTCAGTGACCCCTCCTCTGTCCCAGCTGCCTTCTCCCCACTCTCGAGGCAGGCCTCCAGCCGTGGAGCGATCCTCCTGGCCCGTGTCCACTGCCCTTCAGACCACCCCCTCGAGCCTCAGCGAGCCCTTCCTTCCCCAGGGAGTCATCTCAAACCAGCCATCGGGGGTGAATGCCTCTTTCCCTCAGAATATTGCCCTGGAGCCTGTGTTTATCTCCACCCCCTCCACAGCCCCCTCCCCACGTTAGCCCCCCCCCCCAGTGCCTACACCGCCTCTCCGTGCCACCGAGCCTTCAAGTCCTTGAAGCTACTCCTTGGGGGTCTTTGTCCTCTGAGACACTGTTGGTGGGAGCGACTGGCTCTCGTCCCCCTTGGCGTCTCAGCTCGTGGCCACGGTGGTCAGCCCCTCTCTCTGCGGAGGACGAGGTACTGGGGGCTCTCAGGCTGTGGTCAGGGATGCCTGGGGCCCAGGAAGTGCCAGGGCTGGAACCAGGGCTGGCCACAAGCACGCAGGTGCCTTCAGCCCTGCGCCATTTCCGCATCCCTGCATCTCTTCCCTTTGGGATGTCTCCTCCGACCTCCGGCCTTCCTCAGGGTGTCCCCGGCTCCCCATCTGCATCTTATCAGCCTCAGCGGTGGCCCTGCCCTTCTCTTCCTGCCAGTGTCCCAGCCTCTTCCTCAGACCCTCCTCTCCCTGCTCTTCCTCCCGCAGTATCTGTGGTGTCTGTGATGAACTCCTAAGCGTCTCCTGCCTTCTCCCGGCACAAACTCCCTCTCCAAGTCGAGACGCGTTGAGTGGAGTGTCTGTTCAAAAGATGCCAAACCTGCATATCAAACACAGTTGCCCCGGGATGAAAGTGCCCCATCAAAACTCCAGCCCTATCATTTCTAGAACCTTCTCCATGGCAGCAAACTCCCACTTCTGAGGTTGTTCAAGCCAAAGATGCGGGTGTCTTTTGGGGAGGGGGAGCTCTTTTGGGGGGGTCACACTTGGCGACACTCAGGGGTTCCTCCTGGCTCTGCACTCAGGAATTCCTCCTGGTGGTGCTGGGGGGACCATATGGGATGCTGGGAATTGAACCCGGGTTGGCCACATGCAAGGCAAACGCCCTCCCCGCTGTGCTATCGCTCCAGCCCAGTAGGTGTCATTTTTGTTTCCTATTATTTTCTGCCTCCTTACATGGAACTAAGCAGCAAGACCAACCAGCTGCTACCTTTACAAACATAAGCAGCAACCTCTTCTACGTACAGCATCTGCCACCAACACCTGGTGACGTGCCGCCGTCCCGAGCCACGCAAGAGAATGACCTGCTCTGTCTCCTCTCTCCCCACCCATGATGGTCTGGTTTCAGAGAAGGAGCCAGAAAACTAGAAAATGTGATTTGATTTTCCTTGACAGACCCTTTCCCTGGCACGGAGACACGGAACAGCAAGTAAGGCACTTGCCTCTCGCGTGGCTGGCCCCGGTCCAGTCTCCGACAGCCCAGAGGGCCTCCAGGTCAGGAGTCCAGGGCAGGAGTCCAGGTCAGGAGTCCAGGTCAGGAGTGCAGGGCCAGGAGGAAGCCCGGGCACTGCCAGGTGTGGCCCCAAACAAAACCAAAACATCTTCCCCTGACTTCCTGTCTCCCGCAAATGGAGTCCCCAACCGACTCCCCCCCCCCCCCACTGACTTCTCCGGGGCTCTCCTGGTCCCACGTGCCCCGGTCCACCGGGCTGTTCCCCGGTCTCGTTTCCAGAGCTCTCTTACTCTCCACTGGCCGCTCCTTCCGACCCCGGTGCTCGCTCAGCCCACCTCGAGTCTCCCGGGGCTTCCGAGACTCACCGTGTCCTGACTCCCCTTGAGTCCTGACTCCAAAGTCACTCAGAGAACCCTTCCCCGACTCGCGTGGCCAGCCCAGCCCAGAAGGCCAGCACTTGTGTCTGGACCTGGTCCGACTGGCCCTCTTGCTTGTTCTCGCAGGACGGAAGCACCATGAAGACAGGGATCCTGGGTCCCTCCCATTCGCTGTTGGGTCTCCACATCCAAGGATTCCGGTGCGTTTCTGTAGTAAAGTGTGTGCATCTCAGGGCCGGCCCTGCTCTGCTCTAGTCTCGGGCGACCTGACTGCCCCTCACCTGGGCAGGGAGGTCCCAGGGGCAGGAAGCACCTCTCTGTGGACCCTGGAGCCGTGGGCAGCCCGTATTCCTTGGATGTTTGTGTAGATGAGCGGACAGATGGCTTGATCAGATCCACCAAGGAAGAAGAGTGCCTCTGGCAGGCTCTCGGGGTTGATTTGCTTTCAGAGATTAATTCATCGGGCACTTCAATGGGCCGCATAAGTGCCACCCAAGCTGGTTTTAGAGACAGGGACAAGCAGAGACGACGAATCGACATTTCCTCATTCCCTGGGTTGTCATTAGAGGGATTACTGTGAATGTTCAATGTCTCTTTTTTATGCCCAGTTCTACCTCCTGACCCCGTGGTTCTCCCCGAGGGGACAGGGTCGGGATATACCTAAGATGTGAGCCGAATGCTGTGTCCTCTCTCCCGGTAAGATGCAGAATACAAGCTCAAGTCAAGCCCCTTCCTCCTAGGCTGATTCCAGTCTAGGGAGAAGCGAGTGCAAACCCACTGTCTTCTTCTCCCGTTACCACCTGGTTTCCATCAGCCCGTGACTCAGCCTTGACAGACCCTTGCCCAGCACTCACTGTGTGGACAATTGAACCCCCATTGTTGTTTTTCTGTGTCACAAAAGATGTCTCGATAATTTGGAGCAGTCCAATTAGATTTTAGCCAACTTGCCTTTCTTTAGTCTAAGAAAAAAAAAAGGAAAGGAAAAAAAATTAACTAAAGAGGACACATTATTTGAAGAAAGGGAAGGGAGCAAAGGAAGAAAGCTTTTAAAATACAGATATTTTTAAACTACAGTTGAGAAAACTAGCATCCAAACCATTTGTATTAGAATTATAGTATTTTCCATTTAGAGAAGTGAGACAAGTTAATTGCCTAGTTACCATGAAATAAACTACGAGGTAATTACACAGAAACTCCTTTAGAAACCGTAGTAATTACACAGAACTAAAGCATTCTAAAATAGACCGAGAGTTACCAAGTTCACACACAGTGGAGCCATGTTTAACCTGCCTCCCCGCTACTTCATGTGAATGCAGCACTGTCAATGACTTTGGATGTCCATGTTTGAGGATAATGATCTTTAAATAGAGATGTATTTCTCGAAATAGTCCCTGGAACAATATTTCCTTTCCAATAAATAAATAAATAAATAAATAAATAAATAAATACAGACAGAGAGAAGAAAAGTCTCAGCAAACTTGACTTGCAGTCAGCAAGAAAGTTGGCAGTCGTTTCCTGGGTCCGAGCGGCGCCACTGTTCAGAGAGTCACACCCCGCTCTTCTCTGCAAAGGCAGAGAGGAGAGCCGGCCCGATTCTTCGAGAGTCAGCCTCCCGGTGAGAGGCCTGTGACAGGAGCAGAAGGGGCCCAGGTGAGGGCGGGTGGCTCAGTGTGTCTGGCAGAGAACGAGCAATTCCTCCTGGGAGCGGGAAGGGCTGGTGTGTAGCTAACGCCCCCTGAAGGCCGGAGACGGCCCTCCTGGGAGCACTGGTTACGGAGCCAGAGATGTTCCTCCCAGGGCAGAAAGGTGAGCGGGGTCAGCGTGAGCTCTGGGTGCTGGAGGCTTTCGGGGCCCTAAGATGCTGGGAGGGGGGAGGGGGTGCGAGTGGTCCCCGAGTCCTGGGTGCTCGTCTGGGGTGTCCTGAAGCCGCCGGCCCATCCCGAGGCTGACTGTATCGGAGACTTGGGCCGGGTCCCCTCTCTGCCTTTGCAGAGTCTCGGGAGGGGGGTGCCAGCGGGAGCAGCGCCAGGGGTCCCCACCACTCTTGAGGCCGGCCTGGGACCACCCTCACCTGGCCAGGCCCGGGCGAGGCCACAGCAGTGCTCCCAGCTCCTGCCCCGAGGTTGAAACTGTGCGTGGAGCCGAGTCAGGCCTGGAGCTGGCGGCTGAGGCCGTGGAGCACCTGATCTCACGGTCACGGTGACGGCAGGCGAGCGAGAGACCAGGCCAGAGATAAACGGAACCAGGCAGAGGTGGGGAGAGCCGCTGCTAATGGCTCATGATGGGAGCCTTCTCGCCAGGCCTGCTGCGGAGCCGTGAGGACTAGAAGCAAAAGATGTGAGGCCTTGACCCCTGGTGCCTCTCTTAAGGGTACGTGCATACACATATGTGCACACACATGTACATATGCGCACACATACACACACATATGCACACATACAAACATGCACATACACGCACAAGCAGACACACATGCACACACACGCACACACACATATACACATGCACACATAGACACAGATGCAAGCACACACATGCACACACGTGCACACACATGCACACAGACACGCATGCACACACATGTACACATAGACGCACACAGACACACATGCACACACACGTGCACACACACAGTCCTCATTCCTGGGCTTGTAGGCATTTTCTCCAGGTTGTGAGAACTTGGCACAGGATGGCCTCCGCTCCCTCTCTGTCCTGCAGCGAAAGGTCTGAGTGACCAGCTGAGGTCTGCGGAGAGCAGCCGCTGACCACGGCGCACAGTCAGGGAGTGAGAGGCCGAGGGCGCGGCTGCCACAGAAGGCAGAGCTGCCAGTTTGTTCGCACTTACAGGCAGAAAACGTCTGGGACTGTTGCGACGGAGGCATGACAGAAGGAGCAGGCCGGCGCCCCTGTAGTCTATTCTATTCTATTTTATTCTCTTTTATTTTATTTTATTCTCTTTTATTTTATTTTTTGTATTCGGGCCACACTTGGCTGTGCTCAGGGCAGACTCCTAGCTCTGTGCTCAGGGATCACTCCTGGCAGGGCTCAGGGGACCGTATGGAATGCCGGGAATCGAACCCGACTTGGCCGTTGCAAGGCAAGCTCCCTGCCGCTGTGCACTCACTGTGGCCCCTGGAGCTTCTCTGAAGACTCATTTCACTCGCAGTGTGGCTCAGAGCCTGGGGCTGCCCATTCTGAGGGCCCGGCTGGGCTAGTCTTGCCGGGGTCTGGGACCCTGAGCCTTCGGAGAGGAGACCCGGACCCCCCTTTGCTTCTCACGCTGCCACACCTTGGGGGAGCGTCCATCAGCGCCGCAAAGGACTCAGCCTGTCCCCAGGAAACTCACAGGTTGTTTGTGCCCTGCTGCTAGGGTGATGGTGTTGGAGGGGCCCGGAGGGGAAGAGGCCACCCCCCAACCCCCAAACCCATCGCCCAGCTGGGGGCCAGAAGGGCCGGCCTGGAGTGGGCCGTCCTGGCTTCCATGGCTGAGCCGGCTAGGGGGGTGCGGGCAGCCGGTGGCCGGCCCAACAACCCGCCCCACTCAGCTGGAAGGGGGTGACCAGAGTGTAGGGGTCAGGGCCACTCTCCCCACTCAGTGCAATGGCCTCGCCTTGCCCCTGCAGGTGTCCTGTGCTGGGGACCCCTGCCCGCTGCTGGCCCTGACTTGGGCGGGAGGAGCCGCCCGTGGGCACCCTGCCAGGCCCATGTGGGGAGGCCGAGGCCGCTGCCGTGCGCGTGGTCCTGGGGACCCTCCTGGTCACTGAGGAACCGTCCGCGGGACACCAAGGGTTGCCCAGCTGTTGGGCACACTGTCAGGGGCCTGCAGACAGGGAAGATCGGGCAGGCCAGCAGCTGGCGTCTGCAATGCCACGTTGGCTCTGGGATGTGGGCACAGGCGGGGGGGAGTGAACCTGCCCTGGAGGGTCCTGGGCATCCGGGAGGGACCCACGGTCCATCAGTGTCCTCCGTGGGCACAGTGGGGCTGGCAGGAGGCTCGGGGCCTGCAGTGCACCGGGGCCTTCCCCACGTGGCTGCGTCCTCCCAGAGGCCGCCCAGGGCGAGGCCCCGCGCCAAGGAGCCCGGCACGTGGCACGATGGATGACGGGCACGCGGGGAAACCACGCAGGGGGGCAGCCGATGGCTGTTCACGTCGCCGAGTACACACGTGTCTTACGGAGGGTCTCGGCTTGTAGGAAGGCCCGGTCCCATGCAGCTCAGCGTGACGGGCCCATCACGGCTCCTGCTCGGCTACGCCCTGGTCCCACCCCGGTCAAGGCTGGACGCTGCGGCCAGGGTGACCTGCTAAGCACACATAACAGTCCCTGTGTCTTGGCGCCTGTGGCCAGGAGGCTGAGTGGGGCTCCAGGCCGGACGCCCAGTGCTGGCTGACGGCCTGTTCTCGCCAGCTTGGCCAGACGCCCCCTCTTCCGAGGCTTCGCTCTGGGCGGCTCTGCAAGGCGGGTCCTGTCGCCCCGGTGCCGCCCCCCCCTGCCCCGCAGCCCGGGCGCCCGGCTCTCTGCTGCTGGCTTCGGGAGTGCCCGATGCTCCTCGGAGTTTGGAACGATGAGGCCCCTTATCCCACACACCCCACCAGCCACCAGGCTCTTGGCCCACCCACACCGAGAGCCCCCTTCTCCTGAAGGGGCCCCGGGGGGCAGGCCGGCCTCAAGCAGGTGTGTCTGCCGGGCCCAGGGCACTGTGTGAAGCCGTGGCAGCAGCGCGACAGCCACAGGCCTGACTGCTTAGCTCCTCGTACATCTCAGCTGTCGTCTTTCCCCCCCAGTGTTCTTTTTTTTTTTTTTTTACATTTTGCTTTTTGGGCCACACCCTGAGGAGCTCAGGGGTTCCTCCTAGCTCTGCACTCAGGAATCACTCCTGGCGGTGCTCGGGGGACACTATGGGATGCTGGGACTCAAACGCGGGTTGGCCACATGCAAGCAAACGCCCTCCCCACTGTGCTATCGCTCCAGCCCCTCAGCCGTCATCTTTAGCCCTCAGAACCGCCAGATCGAGAGCACCCACGGCCTGGCAGAGGGAGGACTCCCTCCTCTGCCTGCCGACGAGCTGCTCTCCAGTCCCATGGTGGCACCCACCTCGCCCGTGGCAGGCTTGGCGCCCGGCGTCTTGCTTTTCCTCTCTCCTGGTGTTTGAGCTGCGCTTTCTCCGCCACTAATTCTAGGTCATCAGGCCTGAGGGGCGCAGGAAGGCCGTCTCCGTGCTTTGTCAGCCGCCCCTGTCCGTGGCTAGTGGGGGTGAGCAGCTCTAATTGCAGGATGGTGTGACTTTCCGAGGAATTCTTCCACGGGCCCCAGTAATTTTCGGAGAGCGTTCTAGCTGCCCGAGGACAATGGTGCTTTGTAGAACGTCCCTGCCAATGGCTTGGACAGCTGGCATCTGCAGCTGGGTCTGCCGGGGGGTATTAGGCACTGAGAACCCCGGGGTTTTGTCCCCAGACAGTGGGAGAGGCTGCAGGTACCCCGGGGCGCAGGCGGTACTGAGGTCTAGTGCACACCCTGGAGCTGGCTGCCCGCCTGCCGGGTACTAGAGATTTCTCCACATCCTCCTCGTCAGTGTCTGGGGCAGAGGGTGCCACTGCCCCCCGGGGGAACTCGGAAATGACCCGGAGGGTGGGAGCAGCTCCGGGTGCGGATCTGGGGAGGGGGTTTTCCTTGGCTCCGGTAAAGCCGGTGTCTGCAGAGCACCTGTCTTCCCTCCGCTGTCCCAGCGTCCCCCTGTCCCACCCACTGTGCCCGTGACCTTCCCACAGAGACCAGGTCTCAGCTGGTCTGGCCTCTGGGCGTTAGTCATCTCCTCACTGGGTTCCTTCCCATCCCCCACACGAGAGAGATTGTTCTGGCCGACTCCACCAGCACGATAACCCCCAGATCCTCTGCAGATGAACACACCGAGTGGTTCCCTCTCTTCCTACGGCCAAGCCGTATTCCACTGTGTGTACGTGCCCTAGTTTCCTTATCCAGCCACCTGTTCTCGGACACTTGAGTTGTTTCCAGATTTTGCCGGTTGTGAATGGTGCTTCCTTGGGGAGAGGCGTGCGGATGGCTTTTCTGAGTAGAGATTTGGGGCCCTTGGGGGTAAACACCAAGAAGTGGACCTGCTGGGGCTGGAGTGATAGCACAGCAGGTAGGGTGTTTGCCTTGCATGCGGCTGACCCAGGTTCAATTCCCAGCATCCCATATGGTCCCCTGAGCACCGCCAGGAGTGATTCCTGAATGCATGTGCATTGCCGGGTGTGACCCAAAAAGAAAAAAAAAAAGAAGTGGGCCTGCTGGATCCTAAGAAGGCTCAATGCCTAGTTCTTTGAGGGGTGCCCACATTGCTCTCCCAAGTGGCTGGGCCACTCGGCATTGCCACCAGCACTGGACGGAGGTCCCTCTGCCCACACCCACACCCATGCCCATACTGGTTGTTTTGTGATGTGCGCCAGTCTCACGGGCTGGGCCGATATCTCCGTGTTCTGATGTGCGTGTCCCTGACGATCAGTCACACAGAGCGTTTGTTCACAGGCCTCTTGGGCATTGGTAAGTCTTTGAAAAAGTTTCTGTCCATCTCTTCCTGCTGTCGGTGGGCTTGCTTTATTTTCTGCTCAAGTTCTACCATCTTGGATTTATACTTACATCTTGAATTGACATTCTCGGGTTTCTGGGTCTTGGGTTCATATTCTCTGTGCCCAGGGGCGGCGCTGACAGTTGCTGGTCAGTGCGGAGACTGGCCCCCGGGGCGGGCAGGGCCAGGGACCCCGCGCTCCTCTCCCTGAAGGGGGCGTAGGCTTGGAGCTCAAAACTTCAAAACCCTGCCAGGAAATAGTCCCAGGGCGCCTTGGAGAAAGTCGGCACGTTAACTTTAGCAGCACAGGCGAGGGAAGGAGGGCAATTAACAGCTCAAACTCTGTAAAAAACAGCCCAGCCTGGGGTGCCCCTGGGAGCGGCGCGCCAGGGTCCCCCCGAGAAGCCCGAGGTTATAAATAGAACAGAAGCCCCCGGTGACCCCCTTGAACCAGGGGGAGACTTTTGACCTGGCCCCCATGGAAGCCCAGATCAGTCCCCCGGGGCCCCTTCCAGGTGTGAGGGGGTAGGAGGCGGCGCCCCTCCTGGTGCTCCTGTACTGACAGGGAAAAAAAAAATTAAAGCAAAGAGGAAAAAAAATAGGAGAAGAAATAATTTGTGCCTGGGACTCCACAGAGAGGCTGGGTGGGTCCTGCTGAGCCCACCAGGGTCTCCTTCCCAGCTGGGCCCCATCGGGCCCCCATACCTGGTCTCTGGGCGGTGGTCCCTGCACGCGGGGCGGGGTGCATCGCGGATGCCATGAGCAGAGACCAGGGCCCTGGCTCCGTGTCTGCAGCTTCTCCAAGGGGCGGTGGGAGCCGGGGGAGGGGGGGTGGTGGGTGGGGAGGCTGGGGCCGCGTGGGGGCAGGTGCCCGCGGGGAGGGTGCGGAGCCTGCCAGGGAGGGGGAGGGTAAGGAGAGGAGGAACCGTCCTGTCATCACAGGGCGATTACCCCGCGCGTGTTTTGGCAGCACGGCAGGGCCGCTGCGGAGTCGCAGTCACCGTGCTAGTGATATCGCACGCGCCTGGCGTCAGCCCCCGATGCAGTGACAGTGCGGCACGCGCCACCGGGCCCTCGAGGGGGGCCTAACCCTGACTGCCCCCCAGCCCCCCACCTGCACGCAGAGGTGGTCAGGTTTGGGGGCTCGGGGGAGGGAAGAAGGTGCTGAGGGGTGTGCGCAAGGCAGAGTCCACGCTGAGGGAAGTCTAAGGAATTTCTGATTTTCTGTGTCTTAGGAGCATTCTCCCTCCCTCCCCTCTCTCCCTCCCTCTCCCCCTCTCCCTCCCTCCTCCTCTCCCCCTCTCCCTCCCTCTCTCCCTCTCTCCCTCTCTCTCCCTCTCTCCCTCTCTCTCTCCCCCTCTCCCTCCCTCTCTCCCTCTCCCTCTCTCTCTCCCCCTCTCTCCCTCTCTCTCCCTCCCCTCTCTCCCTCTCCCCTCTCTCTCCCTCTCTCTCCCTCCCCTCTCTCCCTCTCCCTCTCTGTCTCCCTCTCTCCCTCCCTCCCCCTCCCTCCCTCACTTCCTCCCTCTCTCCCTCCCTTCCCCCTCTCTCTCCTTCCCCTGACTCTCCCTCTCCCTCCCTCCCCCTCCCTCCCTCCCCTTCTCTCCCTTCCTCCCCCTCTCTCCCTCTCTCTCTCTCCTTGTCTTCCTCTCTCCCTGTCTCCTCTCCCTCCCTCTCCCTCTTTCCCTCCCTTTGCCTGCCTCT
Organism: Sorex araneus; assembly: GCF_027595985.1. Lineage (NCBI taxonomy): Eukaryota > Metazoa > Chordata > Mammalia > Eulipotyphla > Soricidae > Sorex > Sorex araneus. The sequence goes on from NC_073303.1 coordinate 52,294,303, forward strand.
CTCCCTCTCCCCCTCTCTCTCCCTTTCTCTCCCTCTCCTCTCTCTCCCTCCCTCTCTCCTTCCCTTGCTCTCTCCCTCTCTCTCCCTTCTTCCCTTCCCCTCTCTCTTCCTCTCTCTCTTCCTCTCTCCCTTTCTCTCTCCCCATCTCCCTCTCTCTCCCTCCCTCTTCTCCCTCTTTCTTTCCCTCCCTCCCTTCTTCTCTCTTTCTTTCTCTCTCCCTCTTCCTCCCTCTCCCCCACCCTCTCCCTCCCCCGGTCTCTAGTTCCTTCCCTTCAGTTGTCCCAGCTGCAGGGAGGGGAGGTGCAGGACCAGCTCCCTGTGCTGTCCAGGAGCCGCCCCCACTCTGGGCAGCAGCCGTGGGAGACCCTAAGCTCAGGCCGGGCCCCTGCTGGGTGGCCCCTGCAACCGCCCAGCCAGAGGTGGGGTGGGGATAGCCCCAGCTCTATGGCTGGTCTGGCCTCGTGCCTGCGCTCACTGCTGGCCTGGGGAGGGAGGGGTCTCACGGCCCCTCTCCAGCCTCCCTCAGGCCCTTCAGATTCCCAGATCCCCAGAGCTCCGGGTGCTGTAGTTTCCCACCCGCCGCAGCTCCTCCTATTGCTGCAAGGGAAGAGGCCGGCCCAGCCGCACCCTCACAGCTGATTCCTCACCAGACACAGGCACCAGGTGAGCTGGGTCCAGCGGTGCTCCTGCCCGAGGGTCCTTGAGCACGGCCAGGTGCGCCCCGCCCCATCAATGGACGGTCCAATAAGACGCCATCCCTGTCCGTTTCCCCCATCGCCATGACTCCACAGAGTTTTCCAACCAGACAGAGCCGTCCCGAGATCACAGTTCTGAACAAGGCCTGCAGACCTAGTTGGAGCCTGCTGGATTGAACCCGCCATCGGTCACGCTCCCTCTCCTAGTGCGGAGAAAGCATACTTGGGTTTTCTAAAATGAGGCTTTAAGGCCTGTACAGAAGATAGCGACTGCAGTGGCACAAAGCGAGGCCAGTGCACTGCACCTGAGTCTGCAGATCCGGTCTGCGGGGCTGGAGCCATCAGCACAGCAGCTGGGGCGCTTGCCTGGCACGTGGTTGACCTGGGTTAGGTCCCCGGCACCCCATATGGTCTCCTGAGCCCTGCCAGGAGTGATTCCTGAGTGCAGAGCCAGAAGTAACCCCTGTGCATCGCCGGGTGTGACCCAAAAAGCAAAACAAAAAAACAAAACCAAAAATCTCCCCAAAAAAATGAAAGAAAGAGAAAGAAAGAGAGGAGGAGGGAGGAAAGGAAGGAAAGTAAAAAGGGATGAGGGAAGAAGGGAGGAAGGAAGGAAGAACAGAAGGAAAAAGGAAGGAGGAAGGAAGGAGGGAAGGAAGGAAGGAAGGAAGGAAGAAAGGAAGGAGGGAAGGAATTAAGGAAAGAAGGAAGGAAGGAAGGAAAGAAGGAGGGAAGGAAGGAGGAAGGAAGGAAGGAGGGAAGGAATTAAGGAAAGAAGGAAGGAAGGAAAGAAGGAGGGAAGGAAGGAGGGAAGGAAGGAAGGAGGGAAGGAATTAAGGAAAGAAGGAAGGAAGGAAAGAAGGAGGGAAGGAAGGAGGGAAGGAAGGAAGGAGGGAAGGAATTAAGGAAAGAAGG